>NW_023643807.1:0-9014 GCF_015228065.2 Penaeus monodon | reverse complement strand
CTTCTCTCTTTCTTCTTTCCCCCCCCGCCCCCCCCTGGCCCTTTCCCCTTTTCCAATTAGGGGAAAAAGTGAAAAAGGAACAATGGCGTGGGGATTTTTTTTCAGAATCTGTCCTTTGTGAAAGGAAAGCGCCTTGCTTGGCCACCTCCCGCGTCTAGTTAAGGTTCATTTCGATGGCGATGGAAGGAGGCAAAAATGCACATTTGTTTGGACGGGAAATTGGGATGTGGTTTTCGTGTTTGTAAATTCTCGGAAAACATCCTTTCTGTCATTTTTCACAATAGGGATTTTTATTAATGGGTTGTGTTTCAATTACTGATAATTCTATAATCCACGTTATTTTTTTAATCTTTATTCATTTAAATGTTTTGTTATTATATTAATCATTTTCTTTTAATTATTCATTATTATTATTTATTTATTATATTTTTAAATATTATTAAATTTATATTTATTTATTATTATTAATTATTATCATTATTTATTATCTTTTTGTTATGATTATCAAAATTATTATTATTTATCATTTATCATTATTGGGTTATTAAATTTTTATTATTAATTTATTATTATTAATTATTATTATTATTATTTTATTATTCATTAAATATTTACTTATTACTATTAATTTATTATTAATTATTAATCGATGGTATTGTATTAATTTTTATTACCCATTTTTTAAACTACTATTTTATTAAACTACTACTACTTTATTATTTATTATATTAATTTTATTTTTATTATTTATTATTATTGTCATTATTATTTATTACATTATTAATTATTATTATTATTACTATTATTATATTATTTTTTACTACTATTATCAGTACCCATTTTTTTGTCCTTTATATTAAACCAATCACTAATTATTTTTCTTATCCAAACTACTATTAATAGTAGTATAAATATTAGTTTATCATTTTCATTTTTAAATTCCATAATAATAAAAAGAAAAAAATTTAATAATAATATAATAATAAAAAATAATAATAAAAATTTTAATAATGATAAATAAAATAAAAAATAATAATAAAATAATAAAAAATGATACACTATTACTACTACTACTACAAGTAATTATAAAAATGATAATAATAATAAATAATAATAATAATAATAATAAAAAAATTTAAAATAATAATAATAATAATTAAATTTAAATAATAATAATAAATAATAATTAATAATAATAAATAATATTTATGGGTTTTATCCCATTATTATTATTATCATTATTAATTATCATAAATACGAATCAAAAATTCATATTTTAAAATAATAATTTTAATAATAATTAATAATAATAAATTATTATTATTATCATTATTATTTATTATTATTTATTATTATTGTTATTATTATTTAATGCTATCTTTTATTACTATCATCATTATTTATCATTATTATTATCTTTTTTTTTTTATCACTATTATTACTGTTAATATTACTATTATTTGTCATTATTTAATGTAATTTTGTTATTATTTATTATTATCCATTATTATTTCCATTATTAAATAAAAATCAATAATAATTAATTAATAAATTAATAAAAAAATAATAAAATAATAAATAATAATAATAATAATAATAATAAATAATAATAAATAATAATAATTAAATTAATTCATTATTTTTATTATTCATTTTAATCTATAATCATTATTATTATTTACTACTATTCACTATCATTTATCATCTTTTCCTGTTATTTAAATTTCATTATTAATCGTTACTGTTTTTCGTTTCATCATCCACAATTCCATTCATCTTCTTAACGGGCAGGAACGTTGGGTAGCGGAGGCAGTAGTGGGTGGTTGATGGTATTTTGGTAAAAGAAAAAAATCGGTTTTAGGAGAAGAAATTTATTAAAAGAATAGTGCAAAGGAAATATTTTCAGATACAGTGCTAAATTAAGGCCAATTTCTTCACTTGGTATTCCACTATGAAATGATGGCACGATAGATGTGGTAAATGTAAACAATAAATTCCGATAACCGATAAAACTACGAGCCAAAAATTAAAGCTACAAAAATCTAAAAATTTTCCAACCATTTTCCTTTAAGTACATAAAGGGCAGGGTTTTTAAAGACGCTATTAATTTTCAAATTCCAAAAAAAATCAAACAAAACCAAAAAAAAAAACCCAAGAAACACCCGGGGGGAAAAACCCCCCCCCCCCCCCCCCCGGGGAGGGCCCCCATCAGCCTCGAGTGGGGGCTGAGTGGGGGGAGGCATTTTAATTTTTTTTAATTTTTCTTGGGGGGGAACCAAGTTTCCGCGAAGGGAAACAGAGTTGGCCGGGGAAACTCCGAGAACAACCCCGAAAATTGGGGGGACTTTGAAAACTCATTTTGGGATTTTTTTTGAAACTGCGAGGGGGGGAAAGAGGGGAAAGGGGGCCACGGCCATGAATCATTTTTTTAGTGGCCCAAGGGAGGGGGGGGCTTGGGGGGGGGGGGGGGGGAAAGAGTGATTGTTTTTTTTGTTGGGGGGTTTGGTACATGGGGGGGCGGTAATTTTGCTTTTGTCTTTTTGTTTTCTGTTTTTTTCATTTTTTTTTTATTTTTTATAATTTTTTTTTTTATATTTTAATTTTACAACACTCGATATATCTAACCCCCCCACAGCCCCAATGGAAAATATATATAAGTGCGCCAAAAGGGGGGGACATTGTGTGGGTCGTTGGGTCTTTTTGTTAAGGGCTTATATTGTTTTCTTTTTTTTTTTTTTCCCCTTTATCTTTCCAAATGATAATTATCAATTTTTTTTTTTTTTTTCACGCGGGGGGGACCTGCCCGGGGTTTTTACTAATTTTTGTTTTTCTTGCCCCCACAAAAACCCCCCGGGGGTTGTTGGTTTTATTCGTTCATTTTCATTTTTTCTACTTTTTTGCATCGTTTAAGGAAAAATTTAAATTTTATTTTTACCCCTTTATAAAAGCCGGAGGGGGGTTTGGGGTTCCCCCTTGGGGGGCCCACAAATAAAAATCCCTGAAAAAAAAAAAAAAGAAAAAAAAACTTTATATTTTTTTGATTTTACGGGGAACCCGGGACGGGGGCCCAAGGGGAAAAGTGTAATTTTATTAAGAAAATAATTGAAAAAAAAGGGGGGAATTCCCCCATGACTAAAAAACCCCCAAAAAATGTCCCAAAAAAGCAACATAATTTTACCCGGGTCCAAAATCGTGTTTGTAGAGGAAAAAGAAGGGGGGCAGTAAAGCCTTGGGGCCAAGAAACCCCCAAGCCAATTTGTTTCTTTACGCACTAAAAAAAGCCAAGGGGCAGTTTTTTTTTTCTGAAGGGGGGGGGGGGGCCCGTTTTCAACCTTTTGGGGTTTACAGACCCCCAATAACCCCAGGGGGTCTTTTGGGCCCTTCCCCCGGGCCCTTTTCCCCTTTCCGGCCCCCCAGCTTTTCCCCCGGAACCTCCCCCCCCTCCCCCCACCCTTTCTTTTCAAAGGCCCCGCCCCCAGGGGCCCCCCAAGGGGCGGGCGGCCTGAAGGAGGGGGGACACCCCAAGTGGGGGGGGGGGGACCCCCAAAGGGGGCCGGGGTTTTAAACTTTTTCCCCCCCGGAGGAGTAAACCTAAGGGGCGGCCGGGGGGCTTAGCGACTCGGGGGGGAACTCACCTTCTGGGCCCCACGGCAGGTTTTCTGGGTTAAAACCCCCAAGGGGGCCGGGGGGGCGGCCCCCCTTTCCACCCCCCTGGGGGACGACCCTCAGCCCCGGTTTGGGGGGACCCCTTCCCCCAGGCCGGGGCCCCCGGCCCAAAAACCGGGGGGGTTTTTTTTTGCTGCCCCGTGGGGGGGTCGTTTAAAAACATTAAAAAAAATAATAAAAATAATATAATATATTAAAAAATTTAATTATTATTTTAAAATAATATTTAAAAATTTTTTAAAAATATTAAAATTTTAAATATTATATTTATATTTATTTATATAATTTTATATTTTTATATAATTATTTTGTTGTGGTGTTGGTGGTGGGGGTTTTGGGGGGTGGGGTGTGTTGGTGGTGTGTGTGTGTGTGTGGGTTGGTGTGGGTTTGTTTGTGGGGGTTTAAATTTTATATATTAATATATATTTATTATAATTTATTTATTATTAAATTTTATAAATTTTAAAAAATTTATATATAATTATTATTAATATTAAAATATTATATATAATTAAAAAAATGGTGGATTTTGGAAGGGAAAAAAAAAAAAAAAAAAAAACTATTGGGAAAAAAACTGCAGAGTTGCATAAAGGGGCCAAAAAAATTAAAACAATTCCACATAAACACAAAAAAAAAACCCCCCCAAAACCCACACCCCCCCAACCCACCCCCCCCCCAAAACCCCAAACAAAAACCCCCAACCACACACCCCCAAAAACCCCCCCACACCCCAAAAACCACACAAACCCACCCCCCACTAACAAAGACGGGTATTTACCAATTTTCTGTGGGGGCCCATGTAATCTGTGTGCCCCAAGAATGCCGCAAGCGTGCCTTTTTATCTTTACGCCCCCCCCCCAGCAAAAAAAAAACAATCCACCAAAGGAACTATAACAAAATCCCAAAAAGGGGGGAACAAACTTTAAAAAAAAACAGTACCCCTAAAAAAAGGCTAAAAGGGGACGACCCCAAAAAACCCAAAAGCCCAGTTCAATGGAAAAGGGGGAAACTAAGAAACCGGGGTTTTCCCCTTTTAAACCCTTTTTTCTTTCAAAATAAAAAAACCAAAATCCCCGCAGTTTTTAAAGGGTTTTAAAAACCCCCCAAAAAACCGCCTTTTATTGGTTTTACCTCCCCCCCCCCCCCCCCCCTAAAACCCCCTTAAAACCCGCCCCTTCTTTTTCGTCCCCCTCCCTTTTCCTTCCCCCCCTTTTCCTCAACCCCCCCCCCCTTCCCCCAAAAACCTTTTCCCCAAAATTTTCAAAAAAAAAGGGGAATTGGAGATTTTTTGAACCAACCCCCAAACGCATTGGGGAGATTCCAAAATTTTTTTGAGGGGGGAAAAAAGTTTTTTTATTTTCACAAACGATCCGCGCGGCCAACCCCGGGGTTTTTCTTGGGGCCCCCCCGTTGAGCCCCCCTTTGTTTTTTTTCTTTTCCTTTTCCCCCCCCTTTTTTTCCCCCTTTTACCCCTTTTTTAATTTTTTTTTTTTTTGAGCGTTTTTTCCCTTTGTTTTTTACAATTTAAAAATGGTAATATATAAATATTTATTTTATATTAATAAATTATATAAATAAAATAAATATATTTTAAAATTTTTAAAATATAAAAATTTTATGGTAAAAAAATTTTTAAATTTTCCCCATGAAATTAAATCCCAAAACAACCACCCCAACCCCCAAAAAACCCCCCCCAAACCCAACACCCCACCCCACCCCCCCAACACCCCCCCACACCACACCCCAAAAACACACCAACACCCCCCAAAAAAACCCCCACACACCCCCCCCACACCCCAAAAAACCCCCAAAAATAAAAAAAAAATTTATTAATATTTTTTAAAAAAAAACCCCACCCCACAAAACACCCCCCCCCCCCCAAAACCCCCCAAAAACACCCACACACCACACAAACCCCCCACCAAAATTAATTATTATATTTTTTTAATATTATAATATATTTATTTATAAAATTATATAAAATTTATTATAAAATAAATTTTTGGGGGGGTTGTGGTTTGTGTGGGTGTTTGTGGGGGGTTTGGGTTGGGGGTTTTGGGGTTTAAATAAATTTTATGTTATAAAATATATATATATTATTTTTATTTTATATAATTATTAATATATATAATATAAAAAATTAAAATTTAAATATTTTTATAAATAGTTTTTTCCTCCCTTTTTTTTTCCTCTCATATAAGATAAAAACCCCTTTGAGAAACAAAAAATTAACAGAAAAATACATTGAAAAAGGATATTACTTTTGGGCCCCCAAAAAAATAGACTTCACAGTTTTAAGATCGTTAAAATTAAGGGGGTTTTTGTGATTTTTTTTTCTAGAAAAAAAGTTTAAAAAAAAGGGGAGGGGCAGTGTATAATGAAAATGAGGGGGGGCCCCGCCCCATAATTTTTACCGAAAAAACGTTTTGGGGCGCCCCAGTTTGCTGATCGACCCCGGGGAAAGATTTAAAAAAACCCTTGTTAAAAATTGTTTAAAAAAAAAAGTTGGGGGTTTTTTTTTCCTGATTTTTTCATAACGAGACCTACAGAAACGGGATACCCTAAGGGAGTTTTTCAGTCCTTTTTTCATTTTTTCCCGGGTTTTTTTGACTGGATATTTTGGAAAAAAGAAAATAGATGCCTTTCCCCTTTTTTTTTTTTTTTTTTTCCCATTAAAAAAAAAAATTCCCCCTGAAGTAAGGGGGGAAAAGGGCATAAAAAAAAAAAAATTAGGCCACGTGAAATGTTTAATCAAGTGGGAAAAAATCCGCCGGGACCCTTGAATCAGGGGGTTTTCGTTAATAAAAAATTTAAAAAGAATGAAAGGGAGGGGGAAAAATTTCCCCACAGCTTGTTTGCCTTTTTTTGGGGTTTCCCCCAAAAAAAAAACATTTAAATAGGGAAAATTTGGGGGAAAACCCAGACCCAAAAAATGGAACCCCGTTCGTTTTCAGGGAATGTGGGTTTTTGTAAGTTTTTTTGGGGGCTTCAGATCACTGAATTTGGAAAAATTTGTTGTTAAAGGGAATATTTAGGGGAATAAAGGGGAAAAAAAAAACCGTTTTTTGGGAAAAAAATTAAAGGGGGGGAAATTTTTCAAAAAAAAATTTTTTCTTAGAAGATTTTTTGGAGAGGGGCTAAAAATCAATTTTGGAAAAGGGGGAAAAAAAATTAATTTCACAAAAGGAAAAAAAAAAAAATTTTTGTTTTTTGGGGAAAAAAAAATTTTCCCAAATTTGGGGGGAAAAACGTAAAAAAGAAAACAGCTTTTTTAAACAATGATTTTTTTTTTTTCCCCAAAAAGAATATATTGAAAATTTTCCATTTTTTTTTTACAAAAAAAAATTGGTTTCTAGCCCTTTTCAAATCAGTAGCGGGGAAAAGGGGTTTTTTTGGATGGGGAATATTTTGGGTGACCTCCCATCGTAAAAATACAGGGAAAACCAAAAAACACAAAAGGGGCAGAAAGTCCCCCTTTTTGCAAAAAAGGGGGGGAAAAAATTTTTTTTTAGAAAAAAACCCTGGTAACATTTGGGGGTCTGGGCCCCATCTGCGGGGGGTTTTTTTTCCTTGAAAAGGTAAAAAAACTTTTTGGGGGTGGGTTTGGCCCCCACAATTTTGGTTTAAAAGGGCAAACAACTGAAAAAACCATTGCATTTTTTAAAAAAAATACAAAAAAAAAAAAAAAAGCAAAAGGCTGTTTTCCCCCTTTTTCGTAGGAATTTTTTTAAAAACCCCATTTTCCCAGATTTACCAAAAAATTTTCCAGAAATTTTACAAAATCGGGGGGCCCCAGGGGGGAGGGGGGGGAAAACCTTGGGGGGTTAATAAAATAATTTTAAAAAAGCATTTTAAAAAAAAAAAACTCAATTTTTTTCAAAAAAAAAATTATCTGCCAAACTTTTAAAGAACCGGGGGTTTTTCCCCAATTTTACCGAAAAGAAATAAATCGGGGGGGCCCGGGGAAGCCCATTTTGGAAAGCTTTGAAGTCCCCCGGGGAAAAGTGGGTAAAAAAAAAGTGACGCTATTTCAGTGATTAAAAATCCCCTGGAAAATTTTGTAAACACTGTGAAAAAAAAAAGGGGGGATAAAGATTACCCGGGAGGGGGTTTCGGGAGATCACGGGGGAAATTTTTTAAATCTTAAAAATTAAAAAAAAAAAAAAGCTATTGTATGACTGATAGTTTGGGGGGAAAATTGGGCGTAAAACCCCCCTCACTCGTTTCCCCCAAAAAAAAAAAAAAAAAAAAAAAAAAAAAAAAAATTATTTTTTGGGGGGGGGGGGAAAAAAATTTGGGGAGTTTTTCCCCCCCTTTTTTTTAAAAAATTTTTTTTAAGGGGGGGTTGGGAAAAAAATTTTAAAAAAATTTTTTGGGTTTTTTTAAAATTCCAAAAAAAATTTCCCAAAAACAAAATTTAATAACTTTTTTTTAAATTTTTTTTTGGGAGTTTTTTTGGGGTTTACTTTTTTTTTTTTTAAAAAAAAAAAATTGGGTTTTTTTAATTGAAAATTTAAAGGGTTTTAGAAAAAATTTTTTAAAAAAAAAATTTCCCCCGGAAAAAGGGGGAAAAATTTGGGTTTTGCAGGGTTTTTTCCCCTTTTTTTTTTAAAAGGGAAAAAAAAATTTTTTTTTTGGGTTTTGAACAATTTTTTTTTTTTATTATTTTTTCCAAAAATTTTTTCCCTTTTTGGGGAAAAATTTAAAGGGGGGAAAAAAATTTTTTTTTTTTTTTAAAATTTTTGGGTAATAAAAAATTTTTTTTTATTTTTAAAAAATTTTTTTTTTTTTATAAATTTTTTTATTTTTAAAAATTTTTTCTAAAAATTTTTTAAATTTTTTAAAAAAGGGGAAAAAATTTTTTTAAATTTTTTTGGGGCATTTTTTATAAAATTTTTTAAAAAAAAAAAAAAACCCTTTAATTTTTAATTTTTCAAATTTTTTAAAAAAAATTTTATTTTTTTTTTTTGAAAAAATTTTAAATTTTTTTTTTTTTAATTTATTTTTTTCTTATAAAAAAAAAAGGGGAAAAAAAATTTTGGGCCAAAAAAATTTAAAAATAAATAAAATTTTTAAACCCTTTTAAAAAATTTTTTTAATTTTTTTTTAAAAAGGGGTTTTTTTTTAAAATTTTAAAAGGGTAAATTAAAACTTTGTTTTACCCCCCCAAAATTTTTCCTTTTTTTTTCTTTTGTAAAAAACCCATTTTTTTAATCCCTTTAAATTTTTAATTTTTTTAAAAAAAAAACCCAAATTTTAAAAAAAACCCCTAACAAAATTTGGGGTTGGGGGGGGTTTTTGTTTTTTTAAATTTTTTTTTTGGGGGGGGGGGGGGGGTTTTTTTTTTT
>NW_023643806.1:0-5000 GCF_015228065.2 Penaeus monodon | reverse complement strand
CCTCGCCTCAAAAGGTGACCCAAACTTTGGCTGGTTCTGATTGGCTGGTCATCTCGTTCTCGTGTGCGTGCCTGATCAATTTCGTAGCTGCTCATCCTTGTCAATCCTCTACTTCCTGGTCCTTGGCGAATCTATCCATCCTCAAAAGTCACACGTCCTCGAAGGTCTCGCACAGGTCCTCCTTGACTTCGGATTCGTTCTAGACTTCTCATAGTCTCGTTTCCCGGTCTAAACGCGGCGGCCCTCCTCGTCCAAACATTCTCGCAGATCCGTCCAGGTCCTTCTCGGTTGCGTGCTCGTCCACCGTCCTCGTAATCTTCGTTTTAGATCTATGGGCGTCCGGGCAGGCGCCGTCCTCTTCGGCATCTCAGGGCGGCTTATGCCTGCGCTGTCGAGCTCTGGAGTTGAACTGGATTGCGGGGTCCAGGCAGGCGGCGCCCTTCCACAGCAACCTGGGGCGAACTAGTACCTGCGGTGGGGGGTAAGGGTCCTTCACTGGATCTACAGGCGTCCTGGCAGTCGGCGCCCTTCCACAAACATCATGGGGTGTTTTAATCCCTGCTCTGACGAACATCCTGGTCTGCAGGCCTATGGCGATCTTCCCGGTGACTATTTCCCACAGCATCCTACGGTGATCGTTTCTACAGCAGGGTCCTCCCCCGGTGCCATGTTGGATGTCGTCAGTCCAACTGCTATGCATAGTCGGGGAATCAGATCACATACGTAAGGGCCAAGATAGTAAGAGAAAAAGAAAGGCAACAGAGAGAAGGGGATGTTAGGTGTACTTGCCAGTTTTTTACATAAATTTGCAGTTTTCAATGTTAGCTTTACTTATTTCGTCTTTTTCGTTTTGTTGATTTACTCTCTCAAGATAAAAAAGGGAAAAATAGAGGAAAGCGAGACACCAGTAGCGATCTGCATGGAAACCTGGCTGAAAACCTCCCAACCATCTTTGATAGACATAAGAGTAGATAAGGGAAACGACAACGGGAATCTGCAAGGATTTACTTGAGCCAATTGTCGTCACACAGAGAACAAATGTATGTTGGGTTTTCCTCCTCCCTGGTCTCCCTTCTCCTTGGGTTTTCCTCCTCCCTGGGGTCCTCGTCGGATCGTCGGGGACTCATGGGCCCACCCGTCGCCCTCTCTTCCCGGGGGTTAGAATTCCTTTCTCCTTGGGTTCCTCCTCCCTGGGACCCTCCTATCTGGGCCCCCAAAAAACCCAAGCACAATGACCATAATAAAATATACATCATAGCTCAAGATAACCCCTGAATGTATTGATAAACATAAAAAAATATGGCTTAGTCGGTGAAAACAATATGATGATAAAAAAAAATAGCAGTTAGGTGGGAAATGCGGGTAAGTAGTGCTAACAAAAAAAGTATCTATAACTCCATAGAAAACCAAACTGTGATTTTCTATAATAAAAATGGCTACCTTAAACTTTAACTTTTACTTCCACTAAATCAGTTCTTAAAAAACCCTTTCTAATCCGTTATATGAGAGGAGGTCAGAAAATAAACGTGAAAAATAAACATTTTCTAGGATACTGTGTGTGGTGTGGTGTGTGTGTTGGGTGGTGGTGAGAGAGAGGAGAGAGAGAGAGAGGAGAGAGTCAGAAAAAGGAGAGAGAGAAAAAAAGAGAAGAGAAAGGAGGAGAGAGAGAGAGAGGAGAGAGAGAGAGAGAGGGGAAAGAGGAGAGGAGAGAGAAGAGAGGAGAGAGGGGAGGGAGGAGAGAGAGAGAGAGAGAGAGAGAGAGAGGGAGGGGGGGAGAGAGAGGGTCGGTCATCCGTGATCAAATCAGAAAATTTTACAGGCCGGCTGAAATCGAACAAGCTTATAACATTGTAATCAGTTTATCCCCCCCAGAAAAACCCAGGGAATACGACACGGGACACCAAACGGGTGACAAACATCTATCGTGCACACTGGATTGATCAGTGTCGATAATCAAAACAACTAAAACGGACACTCCCCTAACAGACTATTTACCACCTAAGAAATCAGGCATTTCAAGCAAATCGAACAACTCGCCCCCAACCGCCACTGGGAGGAAAAAAACTCAGCAGCAGGTGCAAGAGGCTACTGCCTTACCTACTCCCCCCCCCCCCCTCCACTGTCCAGCACTGCCCCCAGTCATCTTTAACAAATATGCAGAACGAGCAAAGTCCACACAAGATGTTGATAAAGGGACGGTTACACCAAAGTCATATCAAGAAATCAGAGAAAAAAAGATCGAGAACACCAAACCCCAAAAGCCGTAAAGGGCAGCCGATCGTCCAAACACAGTCTACCTTACACACCCAGTTGTCACCCAGACAAACGGAGAGGACATAGAACAACACTTATCTGAAAAGTTTCAAAACTTTTCAAGCCCATAAGACAGTGATGACACAGCCACTACACCAGCTTCATGGTGTCAGTAAGGGGAATGGACATAAAACCCGAGTATTTATAGACTATTTATAGATGCTATCCCGACAAGGTTTATGTGTTCTTAAACAGAAACAAGTACAAGCGCGATCAGAATGTTGACAAGGCAACGCCGTCAGCGTTACCAGTCACTAGATCTCATAATGTCATAAAAATAGAGCATATAAATGCTCAGTCTCTCCTCAAACAGCAACATGCTTCCTTCCTTCATTACTGGCGCTGTCTATTGGATCCCCCCTGCTACTTCGGAATCTTCCGAATGCACTGAAAAAAGGTTTCTGAGAAATGTCTTTAAGAAAAGAAACCGCATTTTATCTCAGGTGACCTAAATGAGATTTAACAAAATCTAAGCCCAAGTTAGCCCAAGATGATAAGAAAAATAGATTAGAACAAAATAATAGATAAACCTACACGGATTACAGAAAACCCTCTTCTCCATTGGATTTTAAAAATAAAATAACAGATCAGACATCATTCTCCACTTCGATGTCCCTCCCGTGTATGTTGCTGACCATGAAAATTATTACTATGACCCTAATCTTTCTGGAGCTTATCTTGTCTAGAGAAATGACTCTATCAAGTATTTCACTGACTGAAAAATGTAATCGACCAAGTAACATTCTCACGGAAGTTATTAAAAGCGCATTGATATACCGGCTTCCTACGTAACACGAAACGTCAGACGTTCCCCTGCTCAGTGGATAAAAATTTCGACATCAGGAGAGCCATACCGATAGAAACCCAAAACCCATCAAGCCCTTAAAAGTAACAGAAATGAGGCCGCCCTTCAGGTAGATTTAAAGTTAATAAGAAAAATGTAAAATTGCTAATTGAACATGGAAAAAGAAATTATTTCAGAAATAAATTCACAGAATATAAGGACAACTCTAATAAAACATGGAAAAATTGTTAAAACACTAGTGCCTCACAACAAACACCTCACTACTGATTGCACAAGGCCCATACAAAGGGAAAAGATCATTTTAATTTTTTTCTTCAAAAATTAGAAAACTAACTTATGAGCAAACCCAATGCTTCTACATTACAACCCAAAAAACCAGACCGGGCAAGGCATTACAACAATTTATGATAACATAGACAAAAATCAGGCAAATTTGCTCACATTATGCGACCTTTCTAAGGCTTTTGATAGTGTCAATCATGAAATTCTCCTTAAACAAATTAGTAAATCATGAAACTGAACCTTTTGGTTTTAAAAGTAAATTTAGATATAAGGACCCAATCGGCAAAAATCAATAATGATATTTCATGAAAACACAAGTACCTTTTGGTGTTCCGCAAGGCTTTTATTTTTGGTCCGATCCTATTTACAATTTTCATAAATGATTATCAACAATAACTAATAACTGCCTTCTAGGCAGTACGCCGATGAGTCATAGTTCCTTCATAATGACTCAGTAAACAACTTAAATACATTAATGAGAAACACTCAGCATACTCTTACTCAAGCAAAATTATATTTGACACTAATGGCCTTAAACTAAAACCCCCATAAATATCAATGTATATTCATAGGTAGTCGGCAGAAACATTGCTAGACTTCCCAATGACACAAACCATAGAATTTGAAGGCTGCTCTATCAAACCGAGCACTTCAGTGAATAATCTAGGAGTACACTTAGGGCAGATTCAGAACATTTGAACCACACGTTGACAAAATACACAGGAAGGTAGGTGGGTACCTTGGTATATTTTAATCACATAAGAAATCAAATCACTACTGAAACTAGAATCATGGTTGTGCAAACTCTAGCTCTAAGCATAATTAACTATTGTTCAAACATTTGGGGTTCAACTAAAAAAACCCAGATGCAAAAAGTGCAAAAATTAAAAAACTTTGCCCCCAGAGTAGCAAATAGGTAAAAATCAGTAATTGATCCCCATCACCCGCATATCAAAAATTTTAAAATGGTTAAAAGTCCATTTAAATGCAGCTATGACACATGGTATTCATTTACAAACTCATTCATGGGAATTATCCCCAAAAGGTTAATGTCCTTGCAAAACTGTAGGGATCACATCAGGTGTCCATACACTTCAAGTAAATTCCCTTTTGTCAAGAGATCGAAAATTTAAAATAATATGTATTTATATAAAGAATAACCATTTTAATTTAATTGAATAAAGTGTTTTGACTTTTGACTTTGACTCTCTCTCTCTCTCTCTCTCTCTCTCTCTCTCTCTCTCTCTCCCCTCTCTTTATTCTTTTTCTCCTCTCTCACTCTCTCTTTCTCTATCTCCCTTGTTCTTTTTTCTCTCTCATCCCCCCCCCTCTCTAACCTGTGTTTATCTGGATAACTTTTTTCGCGGGTATTATATATCACGGACCTGGTATTTCCTCCCAGGACGTTTGGCAGCGAAGATTTATCGAATGGTATCAAAGAAATACATAATTATGTGGTTTGATTGAGCTACAGCATGGGGCCAAGAAAGGGCCCGAGATCACGACACAGAACATGAGGGAAGAGTTCTGTGAATATTTTTCTCGCTGGGAAAAAAAAGTTTCCTTGCTTTTTGAGAAATGAGTGAGTGGTTAAAGGCGG
>NW_023643804.1:0-9019 GCF_015228065.2 Penaeus monodon | reverse complement strand
TTTGTTGAATTGATGAACATTTAGGGGCTTGACTTACTGGTGTTTTAAAAAACTCTGATTGGGGATCTTGTATCCAGTTAGTTATGAGATGTGATTTTTTTTTTTTTTTTTTTTTTTCTCTCTCTCCCCTTTCTTTTTTTTTTTTTTCCTTTTTTTTTTTTTACTGGGAAGGGGTCCCCGGGGATCAGGGACTACAGGACCCCCTTTTTTGGTGTCAGCAGAGATCCAGGATCATCACTATTTTGTAATTTCTTTTCCCTATAGCATCAAACTTTGTTATTTATGGAAAGGTGTTTAACCGGGGGTTTGGAGCCATCCGACTAAGTGTTGACCTGGGGCTTCATTCATGGAGTACATCACGTCGAGTCCCTGAGACGGGGGCATTTGTGGGGAAAAGAGTTTGAGCGGGGCCATTAAACTTGCCCTGGATTTCAAGAAAGTTTTCATTTTGTCAAAATTTGTAAACAAATTGGTTATGTTTTGCATTTTTTTTTGTGAAGGGATTTAGATCAAGTGGACCCATTTTTTTAGATTAAATGGTTATAAAAATTGGAGAAGAAAGAAAAGCTATAATATATTTTAAACTTTATATGAAGAATCTGCACATAAAAATTAATTTTTATCAAAAATAGTTGAGGAATTTTATGACAGAGGCAGTCATATAGTTTTAAAAGAGGGTTCTAGTGTTGAATATATCTAAATTAATTCCCTCAGGCTACTTTAAAAGTCTGAAAAATTATGTATATAAAATTTTTTTTTTAAAAAAAAAAAATTAAAAAAGAGCAGTTTCAATAGTCTTGTTTTTATACATTATGTGTAAGTACTGTGTTAGGTTTATTTAGACCAAAAGAAGATATGATGAAAACTTCGTAGGTTTTAAGATATCCTTCTCACTTTTAAAAGAAACTTGAGTTTGGGTTGTTTATCCTCCCCCCCCCAGGTAGAGAGGGAAAAAGAGTGACTGTGAGATTGGGGTCAAAGGGTGAGTAGGGTTGTGATTTAAATGTGAGTGTTGATTGTGATTGTATTATGAAAAGGGAAAGGAAAAAGTGAAAAGGGGTGAGAGGGTTTGAGGGAGAATGAGAGTAAAATTTTAATATGAGTAAGAGGGAAGGACAAGAGAGTGGAGTGGTGAAATGAGGGAAGAGGGAAAAAAAAATGAATCTCGAAATGAGAGTATAATAAGGTAAAAAGAGGATATGAGGTAAAGTGAGAGTGATAGAAAGAAAGAAAGAGAGAAGTGACTAAAATTGAAAAAAAAAGAGTGGAGTAGATTGAAAGGGGGGCGCGGGGCCGAATGGTTGGGGTCGGGTAAAACGTCACGACGGTAAACTGATTCGAGGGTTCGAGTCACCGGCCCGGGGCGTTGTTTCCCTTCGGCAAGGGGCTTCACCCCCGATTTCCTGCCTAGCCACGGGTGGCCAAACCCCGCTCAAGTCATGCCGGGTAAATAGAGTGGTGACTCGATAAAAACACCGGCGGAAGGCAATGGAAACCCCGCTCTAAATTGCAAAAAAAAATCATGGAAGCCCATGACGCCCAAAGGCCCCGGTGGGGGAATGGGTTAGAGCGTCGGACTCAAACCCAGACGGCAAACTGGTTGAGGGGTTCGAGTTCGGTACCCGGGCCGGGGCGTTGTTCCCTTGGGCAAGGAACTTCACCTCGATTTCCTACCCAGCCACTGGGGGGCCAAACCCCCAAATCAGTGTGGTCCCAAGCCCGGATAAAAAAAGAGAGCAGATTACCCAAAAAAGGTACCAAACCCCCCCTCCCCTGGAAAGGAAATGGGACCCACCCCCCCCAAGTAAATCCCCCCAAGGCATTAAACATGAAAACTACAATTAAGATCATGCTGTGCCCACGGGGGCCAACATAACCTACCTTTAAAAAAAAAAAAGAAAAAATTAAAAGCAGAGATGTCTAAGATTGAAAGAGAGAGAGAATGAGAAAGATTGAAAGAGAGGGAGTGGTAAGTTGAAAGTAGAGAGAAAGATTGAAAGTGGGAGAGAGAGTGTAAGTGTAAGATAATAAAAGTGGGGGGAAATATACGTGTAAGTAGACGAAAAGAATTAGTGATTGGAGGGAGGAGAGAAAAAAGAATTTAGAGTTTGAGAGGAGTGGTAATTGTGAAGTAAATTTAAAAAAGTATGGGGAGAATTTTAGCCTTTTTATTAAAACGCAGCTTAAATTTTACAGGCAAACATAAAAAATATGTCCATAACAATCATATAACATATATTATCATATATCTTCTTTAACGGCGGGTTCATGTCGAGCTGCCGGGTCACAGATGATATTTTATTTTTTTTTCATGTTTTTGATGTCTTGGAGTGAGTAGGGTGGGTCCCCATTCCTTTCCACGGAGAGTGCCGGTGTTCCCTTTAGGTATTATTCTCTTTTTTTTCCCGGGTTTGGGGACCACACTGACTTGGGCGGCTTGCCCCCCAGTGGCTAGGTAGGAAATTTGGGTGAAGTTCCTTTGCCCAAGGGAAAACAACGGGCGGTCGGTGACTCGAACCCTTGAACTCAGTTTTGCCGTCGTGACAGTTTTGAGTCCATGCTCTAACATTCGGCCACCGGGGCCTTAAAAACATATGTCAAAAATCAATAACGGTATGCTCAGTTTGAGCAGCCGGGCCCTCTCCCACCATCCTTCGCCAAAAAACTCGATCTTACCCTTTTTTTTTCCCGTTATACATCGACAGCCCCAAAATATCTTTGATTTTGCGTCAGTCTTGTCTTCGGTTTCCTTTTCCTTTTTTCTATCCCACCCTTTCGAAAGTTTTTCAAAATTTTTTTATTCTTTACATCCCAGAAAATTTTAATTCCTCTGTTCAAGATTAAAAACAGTCGGTCTTTAAAATTTTTCCTTTTCAGCACTTCATCATTGTCTTCTTCTCTGTCCAGCAAATCGAGTACCGTCTGTAACACCACATTTCAAAACTATTGTCTTTTTCTTGTCTATCTACTCAACCCCCAACATCAGACCCATATGATGAAATTTGGGAAAAAAATGATTTAAAACCCTCACTTTGTCGAAAGGAAATGTTTTCGGTTTTTCCCGATGTTATTGAAGAAATTGTGGCGCTTTTGGCAAGGGTAATTCTTCTTTTTATCTCCGGTAAATATCATAGGTTTTAGTAAAACAGCCCCAAAGATAAGTGAACCTTTCACTTTTTCCCACAATCTTTCCTTGATTTAACATTTTCATCATTGTTCTTGCCGTTATCTTTGAATCTTATGATCTTAGTTTTTTGGCTTTAAAGAAACAAGCCACCTTTTCGCTTTTCTCTAACTTTATTAGTATTGGTAGTTCAGTGATACGCTGGCAATCAAAACTATACATCGGCGTCCCTAATTTGATATTTTGTATCCCCAAACCCACAGTTCCTTCAAAATTTCTAGAGCACCCATAATTTTTTCAGAATATATATTATGAGGCGAGACAAAATGCAACCCTTCGTACTCCTTTTTTTGATTCGAACCATTCTGTTAACCAAAAGTGGTTTTTTAAGCTGCTTGTTTTGGTCATAAAAGGCTTTTTTTAATTGGATGATTTTTTTGGAAACTTCATACGAAAATGTTTTCCAGGGGAAATATCGTGTAAAACAGTATCAAAAGTTTACATAACGAGAAACACTTTTGAGTTTCTTTTTTCTATGTAAATTTTTAAAAATTTAGAATCTGGTTTCTGGTCCCTTTTTCCAGGGGGAAAAAACCCTGCTTTTCGTCTGCAATTTCCTCTTTAACTTCAACTTCATTTTTTCAGAAATTTAATTTTCAAAAAAATTTTGCTGTTTTGTGATTATTAAGGCAATGTCCTATTATTGTTGCTTTGGAGGCGTCACTTTTTGGGTTTGGGGAGTAAAATGATTTTACCCATCTTCGGGCCAAATTTCTTTCATTCCATATTTTTGTACAGAGTTTGTAGAAGAAGTTTAAAACACTTTCCCCAGCATTTTAATTAGTTCTGCTGTTATTTCACTTTTTCCGGGGCTTTGTTTTTTTCTTCTTTTAGGGGTTTTTTATAACTTCGCCAAAGCGTGGCGGGTTCACCCTCGTGTCTTGAGTCTAATTAATTTTGTTGTTAGTTTTTTTATTTTTTTTGTATAAGTGGCAATATTGATTCCCTATCTTTGATTTTTTTTCCCCTCACATAAAAAAGCCCATTTCGTTTTGATAGTTCCATTTGGGTTTTTAAAATTTTCGTGTGGTGTTTCGTACCCCTGGTAGATTCTTAGTTGTCTTATTGATAGAACAGTTTTTAATTTTCTGGGAAAGTTATTTAAAAAATTTTTCTTTCTTGTCGCAATAATCTTTGAATTTTTGTATTTTTTTTTTTTATTTTTTTTAAGGATTATTTATACCTTTTTTTTTTAGGTCTTTGTTTCAATTTCACTTAGTGTTTTTTTTGATACCCGGGGGGAAATTTTTTTTTTTTCTTTTTGGCGATAGTTTTTAAGCAGGCTCAGCAAGAGTTCTTTTTCTTCCCCAATCATTTTGGGGTTTTATCATCTTTACATTGATTGAGTATTCAAAAATTTTTGACACTGCAATTTTGTAATTGTTTCAAGAGTTTTGTACGAGCTTTTGGGTGGTGTTGGCGCTCACTTTTGAGTCTTTTTTTAAAAACGAAGTTTGAGTTGGTGGTCACTGTTTCAGTCGGCACAGGGCTGTTTTGGGAATTTTTTATGCAACTTTCCATTTTGGTTCAGCACAATCTATTCAATTTGGGTTTCGTGTTCTTTTGTCGGGGGAAAACCACGGTCAAGTGCTTTGGGTGGTGGGAACAATGATTGGCTATAACTAAAATTTGTATACAGAATTAATAAAAAACTTTACCTTTATTCATATCTCCAAAGGGCCAATTTTTCCACAGGTATACATAGTACATATATATATTAAAAATATTATAATAATATAAAATTTTTCGTATATAAAATACTATATATATACATATATTATATACATTAATTTTAAAAAATTATATATACAATATATTAAATATATATATTATATTAAAATATATATTTAAAAATAATTATAAATGTATATTATTTATATATTATAATTTTTTATATGTATAAGTATATAAATAGTATATATATTTTTTAAGATATATATATTATAATTATGTATAAATATATTTGTATAAATATATAATGTTTAAAAATTAAAGTATAAGTATATAAATGTAAAAGTAAAATGTATATGTATATATATTATGTATAAAATATAAATGAATGTATATATATGTATATGTATTATATTGTATATATATTTTTAGTATTATGTATAATATGTATATGTATATGTATAATATGTATATGTATTATGATAAAAATGATATGTATAGTATGGTATAATATTGTATATGTTATATAATTTTACATATATTATACATATAATTTTTAATTTAATATTTTATATATATATGTATAGTTATATAATTTTTTTAATTTGTATAGTATATAATTTAATATGTATATGTATATATATATATGTATTATATATATGTATAATATAATGTATATGTAATATGTATAAATATGTAATGTTTAAGTATATGCATTATTATTTATATGTAATATTTTGTATATATATTATGATAGTATATAATTTTTATTAATATTATTATATGTTTAAAATATTATATTTATATTAAATGTAATGATTAATATGTGAATGAAAATATTTTAATGTTATGCATATATATATAGTTTATAAAATTTTAAATTTTTTTTATGTATATGTTATTTTATGTATTTTTATATATATGTATTTGATATTTATATATGTTATAGTTTTATTATTTTTATATTAATGGTTTTATTTTATGTATATTGTTTGATTTTAAGGGATATTTAAGATAAATTTTATATTATATTGTATATGTTATATGTTATTGTATATGTATTATATTTTTTATTAATATATGTAATATAATTATATATATAGTATATATGTTTATTTGGGGTTATTATATGTATATTATATATTAATATATTAATATATATGTAATATATATTAATTTTTAATATGATATATATGTATATTGTTTTTATTATATTATTGTATAATATATATATTATAAATATGTTTTTATATATATGTATTATTTTTATATATGTTATATATTGTTTTAAAATATGTATATATATATGTTTTTTTATGTATTATAATATTGTATATTTGTATATAATATATTATTTTATATTTGTATATATATATTTGTATAATATTTTATATAATGTATATTTTTTGTTTTTATTAATATATATTTTATATATATATAGTTTTTTATTTTTAAAAATTTTATAAAATTTTTATATTATAATATATGTATAATTTTATTTTTTATATTATATTTATATTATTAATTATTATTTGTATATATTATATGTAATTTTTTTATTGTATATAATATGTAATATATATATGTTATTTATATGTTTATTTTTTTATTTTTTATATGTATTTTAATGTATTAAAGTTATTTTGTATATTAAAGTTCTATTGTATATTTATATTTTGTTTTTATATTTTTATAAAATTATATATATTATATGATTATATATATGATATGATATATATAGTATAGTATATATATTTTTAAAGTATATTATGATATGTATAATATGATTATAATTTTTATTTAAATGTATATTATAGTTTTAATTGTATAATTATGTAATTAATATATGTATATAATAATATTTAATATATATGTATATTATTGTATGTATGTAAAATATATATATGTATAATAATATATTTTAATATTTTATAATGTATATATATTATTTTAATATATAATGAAATTATATATATGTATTATATATATGTATATATATGTATTATAATTATATATGAATATATTTTTAATATATTTTATTATATATATATTTTAAAATGTATAATAATTTTTATGTATATATGGTATATATATATATGAAAATTATATTTAATGTATATGGGGGGGGTTTGGCCGAAATGGTTAGAGTGTCGGACTAAGTGCACGGGGGCAATTGAGTTGAGGGTTCATCAGCCCCGCTTTTGTTCCCAGGGGCAAAAACTTCACCTTGATTGCCTACCTACCACGGGGGCCAAGCCAGCCCAAGTAAAGTGTGGCCCCAAGCCCGGATAAATGGAGATTACCTAAAAAGGACCCCCCGGCACTCTCCGTGGAAGGAAGGGGGACCCTACCACTACTCACCCCAAGAGCTCACAACATGAAAAACTAAAATTAATTATTATGCTGTGACCACGGCGGCTCAGACATGAATTTTCCTTTAAAAGAAAAAGATATGTATGTATATGTATATTTTGTGTATTATTTTATATATAAATTATAATAATATATTATATACATTGGGTATATAATTAGTATTATATAGTTATATGAATCTTTATTTGTGTTTTTTAATGTTATATTGACAAATATACCTAAAAATTTTCATGTAGTTGTTAGCATATTTATATCATCACTTTAACGGTATGCTCATGTTTGATTAGCCGGGGCCCTCCCCACCACCCCTTTCGCCACTAAAACTCAATTTGCGCTTTTTCTTCCACTTTACCATCGAAAACCCCAAATATCTTTAATGTTGTCGCTCAGTCTTCTCTTTTTTGCCTCTTCCTCTGTTTCTATCATCATCCCTGTCTGATTTTTTCTAATCTTTTACTTCTTCACGCCCAATAAACTTTAGTTTCCTTTTTTAAAGATGTCCAAGAGCCGGTCTTTACAATTTATTTTCTCAGCACTTAAAATTGTTTTTCTTGCCCAATAATCGAGTACTCGTCAAACCCCACTTTTCAGACTTTGATCTTTTTTTGTCTTCATAATTATATATGAAAATAAATATAATATATTAGTATATGTATTGTAAAATTTTAATACCTTATATTTATTTTAATTTTTTGTGTTTATGATTGTTTTTTTACCCTTGGGATTTTACTATTTATAATGGGGCTTCGGCTTTTGTCACATCGTAAAACATGTTATATAACTAGTTTGGGTTTGGGGGGAGGGGTTAAGTGGGGGGGAGGGAAGGGAAAGTAGGGAAAAGAGGAATAGGGTTTTTTAAAGGGGTTAAAACTTCTTCGGGTTTACATGTTTGAATGCCTGCTTGGCTGAAAAATAAGCTAAAAAAGTCATAGTAAATGCGTCATTACTCAACAATGAGGGAAACCGAAATTCACAGTCAAAATTCTGGAATTTTTGGGAAAACTGTCCACCCTTTGGCCTGGGGTTGCTATTTTTAGCGAATTCCCCTGGCTCCCTGTAAACGTGTGATGCCTATAGTCCCCCGTCAGAGATTGGGTTTTCTTACGGCAGTATAGGCGTGCCAACGTAATGATCTGTGGTCCCAAAAAATTGGGCGGGTTGTGAGAGGGGACGGCTAAAGACCCAGTGATCTGATTTTGGATGGGGGTCTGTGAAAAACAAGGGTTGTAAAGTAGTACAACACAACATCTAATGGGCCATTTTTCCCCCTTTTAAAACATTACAAAAAAAAAATCTTTTTTTATGGTAATTTTTTCCCTATTTTTGATATAATATATGTGAAAACAGGTAACATCAAATAAGAATGTATTAATAAAGTTGCAGGGGTTAATAACTTTTGAGAAGCATTTGCTATAAACAAAACAAAAAACCCCAAAATAGATTATATATAATATTAATATATAATATATTATATATATAGATAATATATATAGTATAAAATATATATATATATATTTATATATATATTTTAAAAATATATATTATATAAATTTTTATATAATATATATTAATATTTTATATATTTATATAATATTTTTATATATATATTAATATAAATATAAAATTATATTATATTTATATAAAAATATATTATATATTAAAATTTATAATATATTTAATATAAATTTATTATATATATATATTTTAAAATTTTAAAAATAATATATATTACATTATATATATATTATATAAAATATATATATTATATATATATAAATTTTATAAATTTTT
>NW_023643803.1:0-9021 GCF_015228065.2 Penaeus monodon | reverse complement strand
TAAAAGAGTGCATATATCTTCAGCAACTTATTATTCCCTTTCCCCCACATCCTCCCCACCCATCCGCAGCCCCCCCCCCCCCCCCAAGGGTCTCACAATGAGCGGAGGGGCGCGAAAAACCCCCACAAATTTTCCAGAAATGGACGGGTTGTACCCAGCATAAACTTGAGATCTTCGCTGAACCTGGCACGCCGTAACCCGGCAGGCCCCCACTCCAGGAGGGCGACAGGAGCCGCCGACCCCCCCCCGAAGTGTCCCCAGGTAAAGATTTACGCCCCATTCGAAGGCGGGGAAAGGGGGTTGGAAGGTTATTTTTTTTTTTGTATATAATGAGGGTTTTTTTACGTTTCAAACGTCTTTTCGCGTGATAGCAAAAAGCTCCCAAATTTTAGGAGTATAAATAAACCCCTTTACCTAAAATTTTTCAAATTTCTTTCAAAAAAATCATTACCTCCAAAAGGGACGTTTCAAGTCAAAAGCGGGATCACTGCTCCGGGAGAGTGGGATCAAAAGGGGGTATCACGGGGCGCAAGGGGGATGCCCATAGGAAAGCAGGACACGCACAGCGGGGGCGGTCAGCTTGAACTTCGGTTGCGTGTCTGGGGAAAGGGTGTGAAGGGGCCCCGTCAGTACCTTTTCCCGGGGAGCGCAAACTGAGAGGGGAGAGAAAATAACGATTTGAATTTTGAGGTTTTTTTATTTGGATTTTAGATACTGCGCTAAGTCGAGAAGGATTAAGGGAAAAGTTTGGGAAAAAAAAAGAAAAGCGAGAAAATGACTATGTTTTTAAAAGTTCAGTGGAAAAAAAGAAATTAAAAATATATAAATCTTCAAGAACACAGGCATTACACACAAAATTTTTAAAGAGGAAAAAAAAAGAAAAAGAGCAAAAACAGAAAACAAAAAAGATTCTTTAAAGTAACCGCCAGGATTTTTAAAAAACCCCCCTAAATTTTAAACCAAAAAAAAAATCCCCCCTAGCTAAAAAAGTTTTGACCTCTTCCTCCCCTTTCCCCCCACTCGAAAAAATCCCCCGCACCCGCCTTACCCCGGAGTCCAAGCCGAGAGTGAAGGCATGAAGAAGAGAGCGACGCCACATCTGCGGGAGGGAGCGTGCGCGAGGGCCTCCGGTACGCGTGAAGGCAGGCCGGGCCCTGCAGCGGGAGGGGCGGAGAGCTTAGTCCACCTGCTTGCTACGTGTGTCATGGTGTGATCTAAAAGCGTGACCTGTTTGCGTTTTGGGTGGTTTACCAGTGTGTGACCTGGTTGTGACCATGACCATGTGTTTTACCTTTTGTGTGTCTGGTGTGACCGGGTTTTTGCGATATTGCGTTTTAACTAATGGGGTGACCTGGTTTGAGACCCTGTGTTTTACCTAGTGTGTGATCTTTTTTGCGACATCGCGTGTGATCTGGTGTATGATCTAACGTGTGTGACCGGGTTTTGCGACCTGTCTTTACCTAGTGTGTGATCTGGTGTTTACTTGATTTGTGATTTGTTTGCAATCTGTGTGGTGACCGATATGTGACAAGTGTGGACCTGGTTTGCAACCTGGTGTAGCCTAAGCGAAAAGGGAAAGGCCAGTATAGTGATCCCAGCGAAAAACAAAAAAATTGGTGGCAAATTGTGGATGTGGTAACATTTCCCCTTTTTCCCTTTGCCTAAGAGTATATTTAAGGCAATGTATTCAAAACCAGAATAATAAATATTATTACACTTCAGTTATAAGGAATTTTGCACCATAATCAAGGTTATCACCACTGTTCATGAACCTAGCTACAATAACAACTCTAGAACTGTAGTTAGTTTATAGGTTTTTTTGTTATTATCGCCCTTACATTTGGTAACTGATGATTGATATCGCTTATTGCGTTTATTCTCATGGCTTTATGATTGCCATATTATTATTGCTATCATCCTTATCCTCATCATCGCCAAACATCATATAACCACTATAATCATCCTCGCCGTCATCATTATTGCTGTCCTCATTATCACCATCATCAACAAAAGCACCATAATTCATCATCCTCGCTATTATCGCTATTGCCACCCCCCCCCCCCCTTTTTATCACCATCATTATCATCATCCCATCAACCCATGCAACCGCCATGCAACCCGAACGCACCGCTGGCCGCCACGTCCTCGATGTCAACGCCGAGATCGTGCGCCATGGCTCCCAGGACGGAGAAGATGGCTGTGGCGGCGATGAGCGAAGTCACGAAGTCCAGTGAAGACACGATGAAGGCGTCGATGTGCACCTGGAATGGGAATGGGAACACAGTGGGTCAGCTGTGACCTAGATGGAGGGTGGGTGGATGAACTGATCACTAGGAAGAGAGGAATAATGAAGGATAGATGGGTAAATGAGCATCTGAACATCTTGAATCAGCCACGTTACTTGGAGTCAAGGAGGACGCACTTCGGCAGCGTTCGAGGCAAGAAACAAATTCTAGAGCAATAGATAAATGAGTGAATGAATAAATGAATAACAAATACTTACTAAATGGATGAAAAAACAATAAGTAGATGAATAAACGAAAAAGTAAAAAAATAAATAAAACTAACTAATAAAATTATAAGTAAAAGACAAATCAAGAAAAAAAACAAGCAAAACAAGCAAAAAAAAACAAATCAAATCAAGAAACAAACAAGTAACCAAAACCAAGACACAATCCTCGCCACGAACGTCAGCCCAAGACGGCGAGCGAAGGAGGTACACACACCAGCGTTGGCTTCGGCTTCCGTACCTTGTTGCGGAACTTGTTGTAGGATCCGAACATGATGAGTCCTCCCCACGATACGGAAAAGGGAGAAGAACATCTGCTCGGCCGCCTTCCGCCACACGTGCACTTTCCAGGATCTTTTTCCCACTTGGGCACGAACAGGAACGTCAGACCCTGAGGAGGAGGAGGAGGAGGAGGGGAGTGTGAGGCAGGAGGAGGCAACGGGAGGGAATTTGGTTTATACAGTGAATATACAAAACATGCATGCATACATACATAAACATACATACATACATGCATACATACCTTACATACAACATATAACATACATACATACATACATACATACATACATACATACATACATACATACATGCATACATGCATACATGCACACACACACACACACACACACACACACACACACACACACACACAACACACACACACACACACACACACTCCCCAGCAGCAGCAGTTCGTCCGCACCTTGGTCGAGCCCTCGAGCATGACGCCGACGATGAGCAGAGCGATGAGGATGATGTAGGGGAAGGTGGCGGTGAAGTAGACGACCTTGCCGGACGACTTGATGCCCTTCATGAGGCACAGGAACACGATGACCCACGACAGGAGCAGGTAAAGGGGGTCAGCTTCACCTGGATGTCCGATCTCGCCGAATTTCTTCAACCCTGACTGTCGATTTTCCAGGACGCCTCTCCTGCGAAAAGGGAACCGGGGGGGTGAGCACCGTAACCGTGACTTACTAAAAAATAGTGATAATGGTAATTTTTGATGGGCTAAATGCTTTTGGGTAATAAGTGCAAGGTTTTCCTTGTCTATGCTTTCGCTTAGAAGTGATCATACTCTTTTTTGTGTAATATAAATTGGCTTAAACAAACAGATCTCATGGCTCAAACCATGCAGTGCAAGATTATATCATATACTTTTCTGTCACAAAACGTATATTGCCAAACCACACGCAAGATGCAGGAAGTTATAATTTTACAATAACGCACTTAAAATAAATAAATAAATAATAAAAAAAATAAACATACAAATTTTATAATATAATATTATAAAATATATATATATATATATATATATATATATATATTATTATATATTATATATTATATATAAAATTTTTTATATATATATATATTATATATATATATGTTTGTGTTGTGTGTGTGGTGTGTGTTGTGTGTGTGTGTTTTGTGTGTGTGTGGGGTGTGTGTGTGTGGGTTTTGTGGGGTGTGGTTGTGTGTGTGTGGTTGTGTTGTGTCGGTTGTGTGTTGGGGTGTGTGTGTGGGTGTGTGTGTGTGTGTGGACTCAACAGCACAAAGGTATTCAGGGAATGCTCCAACTCGACTCACTCCCGAACTGCACGGCCGACGACTCGTTCTTGAGCGTGCAGTTGATGGCGTCCGTGGGGCCGGTGAGGTTGTATCGCGCGCACGGGTAGATGCCGCCCACGGCGAAGCAGTTATCGTCCGCCCTCGGCCGCAGTCGGGCCCCGGGACCTGAGAGGGTGTGGAAAAGGGTAAAAATTTTAAAATATAATATATATATATATATATATAATAATTTTATTTTATATATATATATATTATATAAAAAAAAAAAAAAAAGAAAGAAAAAAAAAAAAAAAATAGTTTATTATAATATATAATATATATAATATATATATAAATATATTTTTTATTAAATAATTTTTATATATTGTTTTACATTTGATATAAAATTATAAATATAAGGATCGGTAAAGGGAAAAAGTTCGTGTTTTAAATTGACACTGGAAGTTAAAACAAAAAACCCACTGAAAGGAAAAGTGGTTTTCCCCCTTCCTTTGAAAAGCCAAAACTTTTCTCCTTTCTTATGCGAGAGGAAAATGCCACAAAAGATCCCTAAACACCAAAGGCAAATATTTCGAGCGAATCTTTCTTCTAAATTTAAGCGAAGAGTTTTTGACTTTTAAAAGTAATAACCCTTTTTTACTGCAAACTCCTTTTTTTTTTCTTTTTTTTTTGTTTTCTTTTTTGACTCTCAACTTGCCTGAATACTCGTAAAAATTTTCCCCATCAGTTCACCACACCAAAAGAAATTATCATTTTTTATATGATCAAAATATTTTATATGAAAACAAACTGCAGGTAGAAAAATAAAAAAAAAAAAACCCGTTTTGGAAAGAAAATAAACAAAAAAGAAAAACAGTAAAAAATAGGTAACTCAACTAAAAAAAAAAACACGAAGAAAAAATCATTATACAGAGAAATACAAATTAAATTCCGTACCCCCTTTCTTTATCCCCCTTACTCCACGCACAACCAGGCGCCCCAGAATATACCCTAAACCTCGATGAGACATACATCGGAGGCGAAAAACAAGGTCAAAAACATGTAGAAGAGCGTGTAGGCCATGAGCTGGTTTTTAGTAGATGGCTGTGATGAGAGACAGGATAACCATAGCGATGCCGACGCCTGTGAAAATCAGGGGAATGAAGGTTAGTCTTCGCATACTACTGAGAAAAATGTAAGGAATTGGTGACTTTTGTCTGTGAACTGATTGTTTTTTTTCGTTTTTTCATGAAACTAATTTTGCTTCTCATAATTTGTTTTTGTTGTTATCATTATTATTGTAATATTATTATTATTATCTTTTTTATTTTCATTATTATCGTTTTCATTATTATCATTATCATCATTATCGTTATCATCAAATTTTCACCCTTATCACCAT
Organism: Penaeus monodon; assembly: GCF_015228065.2. NCBI lineage: Eukaryota > Metazoa > Arthropoda > Malacostraca > Decapoda > Penaeidae > Penaeus > Penaeus monodon. The sequence goes on along the minus strand of NW_023643803.1, from coordinate 3,555 downwards.
TTTTCATCATCACCATCATTATCTTCATTATCATCATTATTATCCTCTTTATCCCACCCCCACCCCCCCCCTCACCTTCCCCGCGACCCAACCTGACCTTGCATGACGGGGGCGCAGCGCCACACTTCATGGCCCGAGCTGTAGTACTGTCCGAGCGCTGTTCCATCAGGTACTGGGCTTCCCGATCAGAATGAGGGGGATGATGTACGGGAACAGGAACGCAGCTGGAAGGAATTTTAGATTAGGAATTGTTAGATGGTGAAGGATATATCAGACGATATTAGTGGTGGGGGAGCAGCTGGAGGAAATTTTTAGATGGAGTATTAGGAGAGAAGAATAATGAATGATAAATAATGATTTTAGTAAACTAACTAGATAGATTGGGTGCGTGAGATAGATTTATGAGAGGTAGGTGGGGTGGGTGATCCCCCGAGGAGGAGGATGCGGGAAGAGGAACGCATTACAATGTGGAGGATAATTGACGATATTGATGGTGGGGATAGTTAAGATATTAGATGATGGAGGGAAATAACTGATGATATTGGATGGAGGCCCAAATTTTTAAATTGGGGTTTTGGGGGGGGAAAAGGAATGGGGGGGGAAAAGGGGGGGGAAAGAAAAAAGGGGGGGGAAAAAAATTTTGGGGGGAATTTTAGAGTTTTGGGGGTTTTTTGGAGGAAAAATTTAAAAATGGGGGGGGAAAAAAAAAAAAAAAGGGGGGGGTTTTTGGGGGGGTTTTTTTAAAAAAAATGGAAAAAATTAAAAAAAAAAAAAGGGGGGGGAAAAAAAAAAAAAAAGGGTTTTTTTTAAAATACCCCTTTGGGGGGGCCCCAAAAAGGGGGGGGCCCCAAAAAATTTTGGGGGCCCTTTTTAAAAAGGGGGGGGGGAAAAAAGGGGCCCAAAAATTTTTTAAATTTTTAAGATAAAAAAAATAAAATTTAAAAAATAAATAAAAAAAAAAAATTTTTAATAAAAATGGGAAAAAATTTTTTAAAAAATTTTTAAAAAAAAATTTTTTTTAAAAAATTTTTATTTTTTAAAAAAATATTTTTCTTTAATAAAATAATATTTTTAAAATTTTTTTAAAAAAAAATTTTAAATAAAAAAAAAAAATTTTTTTTTTTTGGGGGGTTTTTTGGTTTTTTTTTTGGGGGGGAAAATTTTTTAAAAAAAAGGGGGGTTTTTTTTTTTTTAAAGGGGGCCTTTTTTTTTTTTTTGGGGTTTTTTTTTAAAAAAAATTTTTTTCCTTTTTTTTTTTTTTTTAAAACCCAAAGGGGGTTTTTTTCCCCGGGGAAACCCTCCCCCCCTTTGGGAAAAAAAAAAAAGGGGGGGGGGGGGCCCCGGGGGAAAAAAAAAGGGGGTTTTTTTCCAAAACCCCCCCCCCCCGGGGGGGGGCCCCCCTGGGAAGGGGGGTTTTTCCCGGGAAAGGAAAGGGGGTTTTTAAAAAAAAAAAACCCCCCCCGGGGGTTTCCTTCCCCCCCAAAAGGGGGGGGGTTTGTTTTAAAAAAAAAAAAATTTTTTTTAAATAAAAAAATTTTTTTTTTTTTTTTTTTTTGGGGTTTTTTTTAAAAAAAAGGGGGGGGAGGGAAAAAAAAAAAGGGGGGGGGGAAAAACCCCCAAAACCCCCCGCCGGGGGGGGGCCCCTTTTTTTCCAAAAAAGGGGGGGGGGGGGGGGGGGGGCCCCCCCCCTTCCCCTGGGCCAGTTTCCCCCCCCCTTTGGGCCTCCCCAAAAAACCCCGGGGGTTAAAAAAAAAAATTTTTTTTGAAGGAAAAAATTGGTAAAAATAATTTATTTTATAAATGAAAAAAAAGAATAAAATGTTAATGAAAAAAAATTTAAAAAAAGATAGGCCAAATTTTTAATTTTTTAAATAACTTGAAAATTTTTGGGTTTGGAGTGGGGAAAGACAGGGGACAAATATAAAAACTTGGCTAAACAAAAAGGAATTTATTTCTAAAAATAGTTTTTTGGGTCTTGCGCATTGGGGTGTTTTTTGTCCCCGAAACCAAAGGTGCTTTGGGGTATTCAAAAGGGGTTTGAATGCTCATAAACCAGAAATTTCTGAATCAAATAATGAACAACAAAAGCTTTCCTTATTTGTTTTTTTCCTTGGTTCCAAAAAAAAATATGCGTTTTTTTTTAAAATCCTAAAATTATCTATCCCCGGGGAAAGGGGCCAAAACCGTCGCACCCCGCCGGCTAATGCTTTTGGCAAAAGGCCCCCCCGAGCGATAGCAGTTAAAAAACCACTTCGGCCGACGGCATTTCCCCTCGGCCCCAAAGAGTAACGTCACGCCCTGTCTTGTGCGTCTTCCTAAAACTGTACTTGGCTTAATCAATTGACTACAACACCAGGTTGAATAAAAAAACTCCGTATTTTTGCGCTTTTGTTTTGGCTTTCATGAATCATCCCCGCCAGCTGTCGGGTCCTTAGTCGAGCCAAAGCACCAAGGCGACGCAACCGGGGTGTGTCTTACCGCCGCCTTTTCGTCCCCCAGGTGGGGAACCGCCACACTTTTGCCGATGCCCGGAGAGGCCATCGGGAGCGGAACTCGGCCGGCCCCCCATGGCCGCGCTCCTCGCCCTCCACGCCTCCGCCTCCGCCCCCGGGCCTCGCCCTTCGCCCCCCGGGACTCGGGGGTCGCCTGGAAAGGGGGCCAAGTCCGGCGCTTGATGTAATGATGCATGTGCGATATATGCACAGCAATACACTATCCAAATTTTATACCACACAAAAGCACGACCAGCAAAAACACCACACACACCACCACACTCCCCCCCCACCCCCAACACACACACACCCCCCACACACACACACACACACACACACAACACCACACACACAATTTTATAATATTATATATATTATTATTATATATATATATTTATATAGATATATATATATTATTTAATATATATTAATATATATTAATATATATACATATATATAAAATTATACAATAATTTTTTTTAAAATAATATTATATATATATAAAATATATTTTTTTATATAATATTTTAAAAAATATATAATTTTTTTATATGTATATATATATATTATATTATTATATTTATATATATAATTATATATATAATTTTATATTATATAATTTAATTTCCCGCCCCCCATGCATGCCGGGGCCCTACCTTGTATGGTTTTAGGGGTCGGCACGTAGTTCTGGCGCCCGGCTCGTCCTGGCCGTTGGCGCTGCTCGCGTGGTCCTTTTGGTGAAGGGGCGCGGCTCCCACATTCCCCGCCCCGCCGCCGCCGCCGCCGCCGCTGCTTCCCCCCTGCCGCCGTGGCGTGCTTGTAGGAAATGGGGCTGATCGGGTCCCCGGGGAGGAGGGGCGGGGAGGGGGACCTTATTTTTTGGTTTTAGCTTAACAAGCCCTCGAGGGACTCACTGGGGCCGCATAGTGAAAACACTAATTTTTTTTTTTAATATATAATTTTAATTTTTTTTATTTATATTTAAATTTTTAAAATTTTTTAACTTTTAAAAAATATTTTTAAAAATATATTTTAAAGATTAAAATTTTAAGAAAATTTAAAG
>NW_023643802.1:5000-9022 GCF_015228065.2 Penaeus monodon | reverse complement strand
TGGGAAAAAAATTTTTTTAATATTTTCTCTTTTGTTTTGGGGGATTTTTTAAAAAAGTGTGATGAAAATGGAGTTTGTTCTTAATTATACCAAAAAGTTCATCAAACATGTGCAGGATTTTGTTTTGGAGAAAAGTTCAAGAAGTTTAACCTAATATATAATATTATATAATATAATATATATATATTATAATAATAATATATTTATAATGTATAACATATGTGTAATAGCATTTTTATATATGTACATAATAGATAAGAATATGAAATAAGTATTTTTGTATTTTTAAATTAAAAATGCCCAAATACACAATGAAAATCATATAATAAAAAAAATATATATAATAAAAAAATAATTTTAAATAAAATATAACACACCACAACACACACACCACACACACACACACCCCACACACACACCACACACCACACACACACACACACACAACACACACAACACAACACAACACAACACACCACACACACACACACACACACACACACACACACACACACAACACACATATTATAGATATATATATATTATATATATATATATATATAATATATAAAATACACATACAACCACACACACAGACACACACACACCCTAAAAACATATATACAACATATATTTATGTAATATATATAATTTAAATAATAGTAAATATATGCATATGAAATATAAAAATATATTATATATAATATTATATTATTTTAAATATAATTTTGTGATTGTTTTTAAAATTTTTATACAAGCACACCCACACACAGAGACACCACAACCACACACAACAACCCACACACACACACACATATATATATACAATGACACACATGTACATATAGATATATGTATAATATAATATATTAAAAAAAAAATAAAAACAAACAAAAAAAAATAAAAATAAAAAAAAAAAAAAAAAAAAAAAAATTTTAAAAAAAATATAAATAAAAAAAAACACACCCCAACACACAACACACACACCAAAAAAAACAAAATTTTTTAAAAAATAAAATAAAAAATAATAAAAATTTAGAAAAAGATAATATAAAAAATTTTTTTTATAAAAATAAAATAAAAAAAAAAAAAAATAGAAAAGAAAAAAAAAAAAGAAAATACGACCACACACACACACACACACAACACACCACACACACACCACACACACACACACACACAACACACACAACACACACACACACACACAAAAATAAAGGAATAAAAAATAAATAAAAATAAAAGGGGAAACAAAAGGAATTTACACACACACACACACACACAAAACAACACAAACATACAAAACTTTACACATAGGAATTAAAAAAAAAAATAAAAAAATAAAAAAAATAAAAAACAAAAAATAGAAATAAAATAATAATAAAAAAAAAAAATAACAGAAAAGAGGGGGAGAAGAAAGAGGATAGAAGAACACAAAAAAAGGAGAACACAACATACACACAAGGAAAGAGAGAAAAAAAAAAATAAAAATAAAAAAACAAGTAACAAACACGAACACACAAAACACACAACAAAAAGAGAAACACACACACACACACACACACACCACACCACACAAACCACACACACACACAACACACACCCCCACACACACACACAAAACACACCCCCCCGCCCCCCCCCCCCCCCCCCCCCCCTAAGAAATATAAAAAAAAAAAAAACCCAAAAAAAATAAAAAAGAATAAAAAAAAAATAATAAAAAAAAAAAAAAAAAGAAAAAACATAACACAAAACAACTTTCAACAAAAAAAAAAAAAAAAAAAAAAAAAAAAATTTTAAAAAAATAAGATAAAAATAAAAAAAAGTGTCAAAAAAAAAAAATAAAAAAAAAAAATAAACTAAGTGTTAAAAAAAAAAAAAGGGTGGGGGGGGTGGGGGGGGGGGGGGGGTGGGGGGGGGGGGGGGTGGTGGGGGGGGGGGGGGGGGGGGGCGGGGGGGGGGGGTGGTGTACAAGAACAAGTTTTGAAAAATAAAAAAAATTAAAAAAAAAAAAAGAAAGGGAGAGAAAAGGCATGAAAGAGAAGATAGAAGAGATAGAAAAATTATGTACTTTTGAATTAAAAAAGACAAAGCACAAGCAAAAAAAATAAAAAAAATAAACTTTTTTTTAAAATTTTTAAGAAAAAAAAAAAAAATAAATAAGGAAAAACCCACACACAACACAACACATACACACCACACACACCCACACACACACACCACACACACACACACTAAAAAATATATTTAAAATTTTAGAGAAAAGATTATAATATGTATAATAATATAAATAATATAAAATATATGATATATTAAATATTTATATTTTTAAAATTATAAATATACATACCACACACAAAAACACAAACAACCACACACACACACACACCAACACCCCCAAAACACACACACAACAATAATAAAATAAAATAAATAATAATATAATATAATAAAATTTAATAATATATGTATAATAATATTATATATATATATAAAATATATATAACATAATATACATTATAATTTATTTATATATTAATACATTTAAATATATATATAATGTTATATATGTTATATAATATATAATATAATATATATATATAATATATATATGGGGTTGGTGGGTGGTTGTGTGTGTGTGGTGTGTAGTATATATTTATAACGCCACACACACACCACAACACACAACACACACACACACACAACACACACACACACACAATAAAATTAATATATATATATAATATATATATGTATATATATTATATATATATAATTTTAATATTATATATAATGAACACACATGCATATAAAAATATAGTATCTATATCTAAAATTATGTATTTAAAATATCATAATAATATATATATATATATAATATAATATAAAATAAAAACATATATATATTATAAATATATATAAAAAAAATTATATATAGTTTTATATTAATTATGTATGATTTATATATATATATATATATTTTTATATAATATATAATAATATATAATAATTTATGTATATACAAAATTTATATATATGTATATGTAGACACACACACAACACACAACACAAAACAAATAATATGAATATAATAAATAATATATAAATATATAATTAAATTATGAAAAAATATATATATATTATAAATATAAAATATATATATAATAATATATATATATAACATATTAAAATAATATATATATATATATAATTATAAAATATATATATATATTTTTTAGTAATATACAATATATTTTTTAATTTTGTTTTGTAGCCCACACACACACAAACACACACCCACAAAAAAATATTTTTATATATAATATTTTAAAAATAATATATATATATATTATATATGTTTTTTTTATATACATATATATGGACACGACACACACACACACACACACACACACCACCCCAACCCACAAAAAATCTAATAATAATACAATAGGTTTAATATATATAATTATATATATATAAAAATATATATAATTATACACATTATATATATATATATATATATATAATATATATATATAAAATATATATATATATAAATATATATATATATATTGTACTGTATAATGAGTGGTTTATGTAGATAGATTATATTAGATAGTTTACACATATATAAAAAAGGTAGATACACAACATAACATATATTGTACGTATATAGTAGTAGTAGTAATAATAAAAAAAAAAAAAAACATATACATATGTATACACACACACACACACAAACACACACACACACACAGATTAGGAATACAACACACACACACACACACACAAACAATAAATGTATGATGTATTACATAGACACACACAACACACACACCCCAAAAACCCCAACACACACAGAAAAACCCCACAGATATATATATATATATCTATATAAATTTATATATAATATAATATATTAATGTATATATGTATTATATTAATTTTTAATAATATATATAAAAATATATTTATATTATATATTTATATAATAAAAATTTTAAAAAATTAAAAAAACCATG
>NW_023643801.1:7500-9023 GCF_015228065.2 Penaeus monodon | reverse complement strand
AAAACCCAACACACCCCAAAAAACCCAAACACCCCAAAAAACCAAAAACACACCCACACAACACAAAACCCCACACAAAAAACAAACACACAACACGATATTTAAATTATATATATATATAATATATATTTTTATTTTAAAATTTCATAATACTATATTATAATATATATTTTAATTAAAATTATATTTTTATATATATATAAAAAGTATAATAATAAATAATATAATATTATTATATATATAATATTATATATTAAAAATTAAAAATGTATAAAATATAAATAATATAAATATAAATATATATATAATAATATATATAAATAATATATAAATAATGCCATTGCATACAGCACACACCCACACACACCACACACACAACAAAAACCATATTTTATATATATTTTTTATATTATAATAATTTTTTTTAAATTAATATACAATAATATTAACATATATATAGGGGTAAAATTATTATATATAAAAATTATATATATAGATATATTTTAGATAATATATGTGGGGCCGCGGGGTCCCCGAAGGTAGGGGCGTCGGACTAAAAGACTGCACGAGGGCAATTGAGTTCGGGGTTCGAGTCACCGGCCGGCGCGTAGTTTCCCTTGGGAAAGGGAACTTCACCTCGATTTGCCTCCCTACCCCACTGGGGGCCCAAGCCAGCTCAAGTCGTCCCGGGGAAAAATGAGATGGTGACTCGATAAAAAAAACCCGGGCGGAAGGGCAATGGGCAAACCCCAGCCTAAATTGCTAAGAAAAAATCATGGAAGCCCCTGACGTCAAGGCCCCGGTGGCCCCAAGGTTTTGAGCTCGGGCTCAAAAATGTCCGAGGCAACTGAACGAGGGTTGAGTCACGACCGCCGCGTTGTTCCCTGGGCAAGGAACTTCACCTTGATTTCCTACCTAGCCAGGGTGGCCAAACCCGCCCAAGTCAAATGCTTGGTCCCAAAACCCGGATAAAAGAGAGAAGATTACCTAAAAAGGGACCCCCGGCACTTCCGTGGGAAAGGAACGGGGACCCTCAGTACCCCTCCAAAGATCACAAAATTAAGATCATGCGTGACCCCGGCGGTCAGACATGAACTACCCTTTTTAAAAGAAAAGAAATTTTTTATTATAATATATAAGTGTGTGTGTGTGGTTGTGTGGGGTGTATGGGGGTGTGCGTGGGGTGTGTGTGTTTTTGGTGTTTTATACAAAATTTTTTATACATATTTAAATATGCATAATATGTATAAGAGATTTCTTGTACATGCACTGGTAAAGTAACATACAGGCAACACACAACAAAACAGCACAAAAAAAACACACCACAAAACCACCACACACACACCACACAACACCACAAACCACAAAAACACAAAACACACACACACACACAAACACACAAACACACAAAAAAAAAAAAAAAATAAAAAAAAAAGGGGGGGGTGGGGGGTGGGTGGGGGCGGGAGGGATAAATAAGAAATATAAAAATATAAAATAGAAAAAAAAAAAAAAAAAAAAAAAGG
>NW_023643800.1:0-5000 GCF_015228065.2 Penaeus monodon | reverse complement strand
AAAAAGAATTCCAATCAAAAATAACAACCATTATACTTTCAAACAATGAAATTCTAATTAAAAATCTCATCGTATTGGTGTCCACAGTGATGCATGACTCAAAAAAAAATGTTTTTGCTGCTATTCGAAATATACCATAATCATAATAGCCTACAACTCTCACTAAATATCACTTCAAAAGAGTAACTGAAAAAAAAAAAAAACTAATATGTCAACACAGAAAGAACATATTAAAATACAATACTGTGATCATAAGTTACCAGCCCATAGCTTCCACTCAATTTTCCACATTTACTGTTGGCAGTGATGATTACTTGCATAGTATTTGAAATACACACAGCTGGCAGTTTAACTAAAAATTTTTGGTAAATGAGATAAAAAGAAAACATAAGCAAAAAACAATAGCAATACAAAAAGGCACGCACGAGCATTATCACTAACAAATTTCTGATAATATAAAAGTTCTCCTAAGATGTGGACATATATTGTATATTCCAAACATGCATCAACTGGTTCAAGCATATGGACAGAATGTTCAGAAGAGCCTACACTCAGGTTAATTCAGAGAAATTAAATCTAGTACCCCAAGTGTGTGTATGAGAAAACAGTGGCTTATGCACATGGTGCAACTGCAATACATGTAATTTTTTCCCAGGGTAACCGCACCTTAAAAGAAGCTCTTCCAACTAATATGGTTATCCAGAGGTTGACAAAAAATTTATCAAATCTGAGAAAATACTTTTAGTACCTGATTAAAACATATGTTCTTGCAATACTGTTGACCTGACATACTGGACGTCAGCTGACCTATAAGAGAATGACAATGTTAAAGGTTTTTATATTTTCTATTTTCCACTGTCCCCATTTATACTTTTAGCAAATGACCTTCATTTCCATCCTAATTATGTATACATAAAGTACATATATATGTATATAATTAGAATACAGCTTTTCTACTCTAGCAAAATTGGCACTTTTGAGTAAGGACTGTAATTTGTGTTCATATTAGTTCTATATGAAAATGCTTAACAAACACTGAACTGGAAGAGTATGACCATATGCAAAATTCTCTCTATGATATTCTTCACTACAGAATTAGTTGAAATGACTTCACCTTTCTTACATTGACACAAATGTTTTGCCCAAATTTTATATTTCAAAATAAAGTTTCACAGTATAGTTAACTTGTACATAAACTAAGCTACCAATGAACAAACTCAATATTCAATAATGCCCATTAAGTTTGCTTTTTTTCATAAATTTTTGAATACAACTAGACAAAAAAAAAGTCCTACTTCCTTGCTTCCACTTCCAGTTGAGAGAGAGAGGAGAGAGAGAGAGGAGAGAGAGAGAAGGAGAGGAGAGAGAGAGAGAGAGACGAGAGAGAGAGAAGAAAAGAGAGAGAGAGGAGGGGAGAGGGGGGAGGGGAGAGGGAGAGGAGAGGGAGAGGGAGAGGGAGGAAGGAGAGGGAGAGGGAGAGGGAGAGGGAGTGGGAGTGGGAGAGGGAGTGAGTGGGAACAATGATGATGGTTCAATCTCATTCCTGAGATTTTATGTTATAAAAATCTATTCTGCTGTAATGTGACATTACAATTATTCTGTGTAATTTTTTATCAGCACACCATATATACATAAAAAAGCCATTGCTGTCAAACTTTTAGCAACACAGATTCTGATGAATATGTTCTTTGAATATCATGTATTTTTCATGTTCTATCTAACTTGTGGCAGATGTATGATAATCAGAGATGACATACTGCAAACATCAGGCTTTAAAAAAACTAAAATCAAAGTCTTCAATATTGGATTGGAACCATAAAGATAGTTCAAACAGTAAGGACTTTTCCACACAAACACAACTGCAAACTTCCTTCATCAGAAACTCCCACCCTTGAGATTATCTGGAAATTTAGTCTTCAGTCACTTCTATCATCATCTGTAACAAAGGCATTACACACCAAAACGTCACTAAGGATATTCATTCATCTCAGTACCACTAAGTCTAAACACTATCTCTCAACTGTCTATTTTCCCATCACATGCAGTCAAGATTAGGCTGCAGAAACTCGCAGATCAAATTTATCCAGCAAAACTCTCTTCATCCTAGCAGCTGGTTGTTCGTCTTCTTCGCTCTAGATCTGAAGATGAAGCTCTGTAGTAAGCTGGCCCTCTTGGAGGAGCAACGTGATGAACACAGGTAAAGCATTAAAAAGGCACTCTTACATTCCACAGAAGTCAAAACAAATTTTATATGTTCCACGAGGATGTGAAGTACATGCCTGTTTAAAAAAATGAATGTTAGTACCTGACACTTTGGTATAACATGCAAATTGTAATTTTACCCAATGCTGAACAACTTCAAAAAAATTTACTGGTAAATGAAGAACAATAAATTCAACACTAAAATATGAACCTACTCCTCTCTCTCCTCTCCCCTCTCTCTCTCCTCTCTCCTCTCTCTCTCTCTCTCTCCTCTATATATATATATATATATATAATAAATAAGATTATATATAAAGATATATATAATAGTATATATATGATATATATATATATATATAATAGATATATATATAATAATATATATATAATAATATATATATATATATATATATATATATAGATAAATATATAAAAAAGATTATATATATAAATATAAAATTATATTAAATATATATAAATATATAATTATATAATATATAAATATATATGATAAAATATATAATAAATAAAATATAGTATATAAATATATATAATAATATATACAATAATATATATAAAAATATATAAATTATATAATAAATAATATATATATATATTATAAGATATAAATATATATAAGAAATAATAAAAGATAATAATATTTGATTAAAATATATAATATAAGAGATAATGAATATAGAAAATATGATATATAAGGTATAAATATAAAATTATAATATAAATATATATAAAAAAATTTGCATATTATAATATAAAAAATATATATAAAATATGATAATAAATTAATACAGAGAGATATAATAAAAAATATAAAAATATATATATATAATAAGATATAAATAAAAATAAAAATAAAAAAAAATATATAAATAGATATATTTTAAAAAAGAAGATAAAGTATAATATAATATTAAAATATAAATTTTTATATATATATATATAGTACAAAAATAGAATAGAGATATATATATTATATATATATAAATATATTATAATATATATATAGAATATAAATAAATATATATAGATATAGAGATAATATAAGATATATATAAATATTAAATATAATATATATAATATATAAAAGATATATATATTAATATATTATAATAATATATATATATATTAAGAAAATATATAATATATTTTAAAAAGATATATTATATATAAAATAAATATATATATATGAAATATAAAATTATAGTAAAATATAATATATATTTTATATATAGATTATATATATATGTATATTATATATATTAAAATATATTATATAAAATATAATTATATTATATATGATATATTTTATAAAAAATATATAAAATATATATAAAAATATATATTAATAATATATTTAATATATATATAATATATATATATATATATTATAAAAGAGATATATTTATATATATATATATATAATTTATATATATATATATATTATATATATATTTATGAAATAAAATATATATTTTAAATAATATATATATATATATATATATATAAAATATATATATATATATATAATATATTAATATAGATATATAATATATATATATATAAAATAATAATTTTATTTTATATATATATATATATATTATATAAAATATATATAATATTATATTTAATATATCTATATATTAATATAATTACATTAAAATATTTTATATATTATTAAAAATAATAATGGTATATATTAATATATATTATAGATTATAATATTATTTATAATATAAAAATAAATACTATATATGAAAAGATTTATATTTATATATATAGATTTAAAATTATTAGATATAATAATATAAGTAATATACATTAATATCTTTTAAAATATAAATAAATATATAATAATATATACTATAGGATATTATTATTATAATATATCTATTTAATAATATTATAATATAAAAAATTTTAAATATAAAATCCATACATATATTATAAAAATATATTAATATTATATATAAATTTTATATATTAAATACATATATCTATATATATATTTTATCTTATAATAATGATTGTCCTTTTTTATTATCTTATATTTTTCTTTGTATTATCCTTCACATAATACTTTTCTCTATCTTAGCTAATGGATAATATAGAAGAAAATAACCGATTATTTTAGAAGTAAAAAAATTTTTCTAATAAAAAAATTAGAAATCATGGTGAATTATATTCAGACTTTGTTTTAAATTTAAATTTTAATAAATTAGTAAATTAAAGATTAAAATTAAAATATTTTATTTAAATTCTAGGAAAATGATAATTACAGCCCAACAAGAGTACAAATTGGGGAATGTATAAGACAATAACTTGATTTAAATAAATTAATAAAATATAATAAGTTATGATTAATCATCATAATTGATTAATTTCTTATTAAATTCCTTTTAAATTAGTTTAATATTTAAATTAAAATTAAATTTCACCCCAAACCAAAATTATATTTTTTGACTTGTTTTATTAATTTAAAATAATAATGTAAACCATTTTTTCTTATTTTTAGGTAGCCCCAATAATTAAAAAAAAAAAAAAAAAAAAAAAAAAAAAAAAAAAAAAAAAAAAAAAAAAAAAAAAAAAAAAAAAAAAACAGAAAAAAATTATTTAGTTTAAATTATACAACTTTTTTTTTGATTTTTAATCCCAAACAAAATCTAACCCCAAAAATCAAAAGGGGTGGGAAAAAATTTTTTCCCTAAAAAAAAAAAAAAAAAGCCCTGCAAAAAAGGGTAGGGGGGGGCCCCCCTTTTTGGGACCCCACCCCCCCCCCT
>NW_023643798.1:22500-30000 GCF_015228065.2 Penaeus monodon | reverse complement strand
GTGTGCGTGTATCTATATCTACTATATATAATATACAGAGATGTAGATATAATATATATGCATTATATTATTATATATATATATATATATGATTCCCACATACAATCTTTATATATATATATATATATATAATATAATATATATTATATATAATATATATCTATTTAACGACACACACACACACACACACACACACACACACACAAACACACACACACACACACACAACACACACCACCACATATATTATATATATAATATATATTTATATAGATATGTATATATATGTATGTTATATATATTATATATGCATACATATCTATATTTACATCTGTATTACTACTAAAGATATATAAATTTAGATATATATTTGTTGCTTTTACATATATACATTCTTGTTGTGTGTGTGTGGTGTGTTTGGTGTGGTTGGTGTGTGTGTGTGTGTGTGTGTGTTGTGTGTGTGTGTGTGTGTTTATCTACAACAAAATCTACTCCCCAAGAAAGTGTAAATTGGCCTAGGCTTTTTTTTGTTCTCTATACATGATGGCCTACATAAGTACTCAGTCCAACCAGAAGTTAATTTAATATGTCGACGTGACTTCACCTGATTTCTGTTATCCTGGATTTGTTGTCTAATGCTCTTAATATGTGTTCCTTCGATAGTATAATTGATATTTATGACTACCATGTGAGAAATATTGATAAAATAAAAAAAAGAAAATCCGATAGCAAAAGAAACGGTTAAGGTTCATGAAACAGGTTTAACTAGTAACTGATTGATATTAAACGAACCGCCTATAGAGCCATATTTTAGTAAATAAAAAAAGAATAAGAGCAATCACACTTGACAACGGAAATTTCTTGCACGTCATCTCACCATTAAAATATGTCACAATTCACCATGGAAATGACTGCAAGGAATGGACATATGATCATATTAGATATATTTTCAGGGAAATGTTTGTCCCTTGACTGGGTCCCCGCGATGTGATTGTTAGTTAAATATTAGTGTAGGGTTCCATACTCATAAAGTAGAGAGAAAAAAAAATATGAGCCCTATATCACTATCGCTGTGGCAGGAATACGAGACAAAAGAAAAATGGAGTAATTTTATATATATATATATATATTTTTTTTTACCACCGTTGTAAATTTATGATCACAACAAATACTGTACCTTGTTCTTACCTTGTTTAACCCGGCCAACCATAAATACTTGTCTCCGAGTATACCAGAAATGATGAATGTTGCAAGGACATATACATTGTACTTACAGTAAAAGAGTGCTGAATATGTTAGGGACAGCAAAGATAATTCTGAACTTTAATTCCTGCTCCTTATACCCAGAATATGTTTACTGCCATTGCTATTGCTCTGGGTTTATGTACTGCCAGCGTAATTATTATTTTTTTTTCCTCTCTTTTTTTTACATTGTTTACTGTTTAATACCACTCTGTGTATCTACATGTGTATGAGATTCCCAAATCTTAATATAGATAAAATAATTACTACACTTCCATGCAAAACTGCATTTCAATAAATATTTCTAGGGTGGGGGTCCATAGCTTGCATCAGATTTCTCATGTCCTTGACTCTAAGAAATTTAAAATCCATGTCTTGTGTTTCGCAGCGGGTTTGACAATCTGCAAGTGCCGAAAGTAAATAATAGTTGTTTGGTTACGCTCCATGTTTCACTTTCTGTTTCCAACATGCCATCCAAGACCGTCGTCAAAGTGAAAAACGGATGAGTGTGCCTCGTTGCTTTTCTGCTTACGAGCTTCCCTATTCACAGCTCACGACATATGAGGAACTTCTTTAAGATAAAACACGGGATGCAGCTGCGAAGTTTTTATGGCCACTTGAGAGCAAGGTATAATTCTATACTGCAGAAGTATGCTTTTTTAAATACAGATGCTGTCATATGACCAACTAAGTTGGAGAGTTGAGCTAAACTCTAAAGGTCATTTGAGGCCAATGCTGAGGGAGGGATAAAAGAACGCTAGAACCTTGCGTGATAAACCTGAAAGACATATCCTAGCACATGGACTTTCCCTTTCTAACATGACTGAAGACCACTTCCTAGTACACGAGCTTTCTCCTGCATAAAGGTCATGAAAAAAGGTGCAAAGTTTCTTTCTCTTGTGATTGAAGGTCGTTCAGACACTCTTGGACGAAGGTGGTTGTCGTGATTTTCAGTGCCTCATCCTCATGAGCAAGGACCTTCAGTGAATCTTTAGACATAAAGGATGTCCAACAAACATACACGCCATACGATTAACTAAAGTTGCCTGTAGAGCCGAGGGGTCCCAAGCAATCTTCGGCCGCACTGGCCGACCATAGGGTTTCACCTGTCAGAAACAACCTTGCACCAACCCGGGCAAAGCTTTACGTGTTGAGTAGAATTAGATTTAAAAAAGTGAAACGTTTTATTTGGTCGAAAAGTGTACAGAAGTGTTACATAGTGTGTCTTCAAGCCAGCTCTTTGACAGAAATCAGACATCTTAAGAACCTTCGTTGTTAGGACAATATATAATATATATATATATATATAATATATATATTCTATATATATATATATATATATATATATAATATATATACATATACATATACATATACATTATACATATATATATTTCTCACTAAGTTTAGGACATATAAAATCAAAAGAAATAATAATGAAAAGCAAGATGAGAATGCAATGGAATAAAAAAAGACGATATTATATATATATTATATATATAATATATATATATATATATATATATATATATATAATATATATAAAAAGCTAATACGCTAATAATATAAGAATAATAAATACTTGAAAATAATATAATAATAATATAATCATAATAATAATAATAATAATAATTAATAATAATAAATTAAAAAAAAATAATAATAATTAATAATATGATTATGATACTAACAATATAACATAGTAAAATACACCAGAATGTAAAATGAAAACCTTTTTCTTTCTTAATTTCCGTATATAATTTTTTTTTAGACCTGTGTGGCGTTGGTCTGTCATAAATGTACAAATGAAACAGGTTTTCCTTAAATACATATATCCTCGTGTGTGTGTCTGGGTGTGTGTGTTGGTGTGTGTGTGTGTGTGTGTGGTGTGTGGTGTGTGTGTGTGGCGTGTGTGTGTGTGTGTGTGTGTGGTGTGTGTGTGTGTGGTGTGTACTAATTTTATATATAATATATATATATATATATATATATATATATATATATATATATATATATATATATATATGTATTATATAGATATATATATATAGTATAATATATAATTAATGGATATATTAGATATAATTATATATATATCTATATAATATTAATATATATATATATCAGTATATGTATATGTATATTTTTTTTCTTATATATACAAATGTGTGATGCGTATGTATATTCATTCGATGCCGATATATGGTTCATAATTTCAATCATTCATTTTTGGCTATTTCGGGCACATTCAGATTAATAAATTTTTCGTCAATTTTTCATCGATGCTTTTATATAAATGGTAAATGCTTTGAGGGAATGTTTTCCACCCAATACCAGCGAGCATATTGTGTTTAGTGTGAGCGCATCAACTGATGAAACTCTAACTGACGCAATTTCTGTCGCGCATGAGTAAACCCGCCAAACTGTGTATATATATACATTGTGGTGGTGTGTGTGGTTGTGTGTGTGTGTGTGTGGGTGTGTGTGTGTGTGTGTGTGGGTGTGTGTGTTGTGTGTGTGTGTGTGTGTTGTGTGTGTAGTGTGTGGTGTTGGCTTATACATATACATATATTCTGCGAAAATAAAATTATTACAATCACACACGTGGGATTAATATATATATCTATATATACTATATATATATATTATATATATCTATATATATATATATATCTGTCTATATATAATATATATCTATATATATATATAATAGTATATATATATATCTATAATATATATATATATATATGATATCTTATATATTCAACCCACATACTCCCACACACACAAACACATATATGTATATATGAATGTCTAGATGATGATATAATATATTCAATCTCTCTGTCTCTCTATATATAGACAGATATTTAAGTAGATAAACAGAGAGATGTAATATATAGATATAGAGATAGATATTTATTTTAGATATATCAACACCACACACACACACACACACCAACACCCACACACACACACACACATCACACACACACACACACACAACACACAAGCTACACACACACACACAACACTCATAGCACAAACGTAACATTATAATCAAAACTATTTGCAACATCAAAATTCTCCATTTTCTACGTGCGGTTCAGTTTCCTTCATTTCATATTGACATGTTGGTTCTGTAACAGCCGTTCCTCCTCTGCCGTCAAGATTGTTGATTCTTCAGCTGCACTTGATTTTCAACTTGAAAAGGTTATTGAACAATTTTTTCAAGAATATCTTACTATTTATGTATTTCTTATAATTTCATAATTTCATAATTGTCCTTAGAATTTTCATAATTTACCACATTTGATAATCATCTACAGATAATATTCATTAATATTTTCTACAACATTTTTTTTTTGTCGGTGAACTCTCTATATGATATGTAACACTGTATCATTTGACAGCTGGTTAACTGACTTCAATCTTCACCGTTTGTGTGAAACATAATTAATGAATGCACCGAAAACGTCAGATTTCCTGCAGATTTTTCACTATTTTTTACATCATACATACAAACAATACATACATAAATACATACATAAATACTACATACATACATACATACATACATACATGGCATAATATTATATATAATATATATATATATTTACAAAAATATTTTTAATTTTAAAAAAATATATATATATATATATTTATATATATACTTGTCATGATATAGATAGATAGTAGACATGTCTGTTGCAATGATTTTGACATCACGTCGTGTTATATGCAATATATCCGCCTTTGCCACACACATAAAGTTTACATACCACTCTCGTCACTCTCTCTCTCTCTCTCTCTCTCTCTTTCTCCTCTCCTTCTCCTCTCTCTCCTCCTCTCTCTCGATCTCTCTCTATCGATCTATGCTATCTATCTATCTATCTATCTATCTATCTTCTATCTAGTCTCTCACTGTGTGGTGCGTACACATACATACAGACATATATATATATAGATATAATATATATATATTAATAAATATATATATATATATATGTCCTATATGTATATATTCATATAACAGATAGATTAACTATGCATGTGTTATGTTTATCTATATATATATATATATATATATATATATATATAATATATATATCTATATATTATATATATGTATAGTATGTATGTATGTATATACACATATACATATGTTATATTATCTATTATATGTATGTATAAATACACACACACACACACACACACCACACCACACCACACACACACACACACCACACACACACACACACACACACACACACTACACACACAAGGCGGCAAAAAAAAAATAAAAAAATAAAAAATAACAAATAAATGAATTAAATAAATAATAAAATCATGATAATAATAATGAATATAATAATAATAATATAATAATGGTATTATGATATAATAATGATAATGATAATGATAATAATGATAATAATGATAAATAAACAGTGCAATATTAATTAAATTTGTTAAGCTAGGAGACATGTAAGAGAGAAAGAAGGTTAAAAAGTCATATGGATATTATTCGAAATATGCAAAACAGTTAATTTCGCGCCCAGGCTCTGCAGCTAATTTTTTGACCGGCTGAAAATTATTTCGAATATGTCTCGTAGCTGTTGTCACGTGAGAGATCAATGTGCAACAATAATGCTCCGCTTCCCCCCCCCCCCTCTCTCTCTCTCTCTTCCTCTACCCCCCCCCTCCCTCTCTCCGATCTCTCTCTCTCTCTCTTTCTTTCTCTCTCCTCTCTCATCTCTCTCTTCTGTTCTCTCTCTCCTCTCTCCCCTCCCTCCCTCTCTCTCTCTTTGTACAAATTGCTCCCTACTTCCTCTCTCTCTCTCTCTCTCTCTCTCCTCATCTCATCTCCTCTCTTTCTCTCTCCTTCTCCTCTCTCCTCTCGCCTCGTTCTCTCCTCTCTCCTCTCCTCTCTCTCTCATCTCTCTCTCTCCTCCTTCTCTTTCTCCTCTCTCTCTCTCTCTCCGTCTTCTCTCTCTCTCTCTCTCGCTCTCTCCCTCTCTCGAACGGTACCAAGAAATTCCACGTTTCCTACATCAATTATTACCATTCACATTACTGAATGTTTCAGCGGTTTAAAAAAGAGAGATTTGTTGGAAATGTGAATATATAGATTCTTATGATTAAATTGTTTTTGGAATACAAGTTTTCGTAATAAGGTTGACGTATGTACATTAGATTTGCAATGCATGCAAATACGCATGTAATTATACTCTTTATATTTACGGTTAATTGTGTAAAAGTAAAAGCAAATACTACTTTTGGCTATATCCTTCGTTTCTGTAAATAATGCAAACCACAAAATAAGATTTATAATTATACTAATATCACTAATTGTCTATTACTAATAGTTTCGGTCCAGTACCATTTTGATGATGTTTTTATGGATATCATTGTCGTTTTTTATTTTTTCTAATGTGTGTATGTGTGTTGTGTGGTGTGTGTGTGTGTGTGGTGTGTGTGTGGTCTGTGTGTAATTTGTGTGTGTGTGTGTGGTTGTGTGGTGGTGGTGTGTGTGTGTGTGTTGTGTGTGTGTTGTGTGTGTGTGTGTGTGTGTGTGTGTGTGTTGTGTGGTGTGCTGCGTGCAATGCGCGCATGTGTGTTTTCCTTTGCGAAACCGTGCGCAGCAAAGCCAACTTTGAGTTACACCATTACGACATTCGCTTTACGACAAGCCTATCCATTCCCAAGGCTGCTTGGCTCACTGTAAGGATTGCTTGATATATCATGATCAAATTTAAGTTTCGTGAAACAATTTCCCCCAAATATGCCGCACACAGACACATCCAATCACAGCAAGCCTTTGTTACTAGTTTAGGTGTAACTGTCCACTGAAATTCGCGTTAATGTTCTGAGCCAATGACGATCACGCTACTACACAATCTCGGCAAACAGTGTGGTTTCCTATACTATCGTGGCATCTACTGCAATTGCAGTTCTTTTAACTTTATTAGTGGGGTAATTTAAACAATGTTTATGCATGCGTTTGATATTCGCAATAACAGCAGTAGCAAGTAAATAACAATAACATTAACAAGAAAAGGAGAATAACAGCAAAACAGTATTTAATATGCGGTTTATTCCTGCAAATATAAATATATATATAACATGGGGAATATTAAAAAAAAAAAAAAACGGGGAGGAATGAGGAAATTATTAATAATTTTCAATTCAAAGACTTACTTTACAGTTCATAAGGCCAAAGATTTAAATAAACTTATTAATTCATTAGTCCACTGC
>NW_023643798.1:17500-20000 GCF_015228065.2 Penaeus monodon | reverse complement strand
TGCATTTTTGTCTGTTTGCAACTGCGTTTGCCTGTATAGTATGAGAAGCTACGATTTAATCGCGGTTCTCAGTATTGCTTAATGAAAATACAATCCACATTTCAAATTGCTCTAGCACTCAAAGCCTCCGGGCTATAACAGTGTACGTGGGTCGGGCCTCTCTCCGAGGGGTCGGCGTTCGCGCCCCGACCCAGGCGCGAGAAGTTGCAATTGTCGCCTGGAGTTACTGCTGTGGCTGCACCACGTCCGGGCAATGACTTAGGTTCAGCCCAGACTTCAGCTTACACACGTAAGCGAGTCGGCATTAGTCAACACAGGCCGGCCTCCCCTCATGGCTAAGCTTCGCATATATTTCCGTAGCACTCAATTATATTCCATTCGTTTTCCCCAATTTCCTGATTGACAACTAGTATGACGTGTCAGTTTGATTACATCCCCAAGTTTTACTTTTTCTCTCACTCCTGTTCTTTTGAGTATCGAATGGACTTTCCGAAAAAACCCCCCCCCCCCGGTTACTAAGCATTACGATATATCCTTCAGTGTATGTTTGGTTTTATGTAAAGACCCTTGTAGCCTTTCAATCTCTTACACCACGCTTTGTGGGGATCCATCCGATTTTTTCTTCCCGACCCATTTCTGTTGTTGAAAATTAAAATACTTATGTCCTGTTTAGCCCTAAATAGAGGAGATGTTTCTATTGACAATATGTTTTCTTATACGGTGCTTAAGGGGACCAACGCCTGTATATCTGCACTTTCAGAAGTTTTGGAGCTATGACATTCACAACCTTTTATTATTGCAAGCTGGAAATCTCAAAAAATAAAAGATAGGTGAAAATCAGCTTTAATCAGCTGTATTATTTTTGTGAATATAACAAAAAGAATAAAACGAATAGCTAAGAATGGCTAGTCGCTCTCTCTTTTTTAACCAGAAACGTGTATGCCGAGTTGGCTTGCTTTGTACTTCTTTGTGGTGTTATTAAAATGTATGAAATTTTAAAAAATCATACAATGAAACTCCTCGATATATACACGCTTTTTACAACTCATGAAAAAATGAAACTCGAAACGATGCACTATACAATCACACAAGAAAAAAAGACGAACCGTCCGACCACATTGTGATTTTGAGATTTTTAGGAATCAGAGTTTTATTTTATTATTAGTTTTCATTACTTAGTAACCATTCTATAGCCATAATAACCCCAAGCATGATTCATTTGTTTATTGTTCGCGTCCATCCAAAAATAAAATGGCTCAAGAGTATACTAACCAAAAATGTGCAAATAATTATTTTGGAAAATTAGTCTAAATATATAGATATAAATATATATTATATAATATATAATATATATATATAATATATATATTATATGTGGTGTGTGTTGTGTGTGTGTGTGTGTGTGTGTTGTGTGTGTGTGTTTGTGTGTGTGTGTGTGTATTATGTGTGTATATATATATATATAATATATATAGATATATATATATATATATATTATAATATATATATATATATATATAATAAGAGCGAGAGAGAGAGACGATAGAGAGAGCGAGAGAGAGACAGCGAGAGACGAGATAGATAGAAGGACCTTCTATACTATTGACGTTAGTTGAAGGCTGAAAGTTCTGTACTGTGACAAAAAACTTTTTTTACAGATTTTACCAAGGATAACCCAAACCTATCATTTAACTGCTTGCACACTTTTAAAAACATCTGAAAGCCAGACCTAAGAAAAAAATATATATATATTAATCTCACAAAGCCACTTCTAGTCGACGTGCTTTGAAATAAGTATGAACTAGTGAATTAACTAAATAATGCATTAATCCGCCTTGGTTCAGGTTATGATTGTCTCTTTTAAAATCATTTATCATGTATCCTAATTCTAATTCTCAAATTTTAACGCCTCCGTTATTCCTTAGCAGATGTGAAGTAATTACAAAGCCCTCCCTCTCTCTCTCTCGCTCATTCTCTATCTCTTTCTCTCCTCTCTCTCTTTCCCTCTCGTTCCTCTCTCTCTCTTTTCTCTCTCTCCTCTCTTTCTCTCTCTCTCTTTCTCTCCTCTCTCGCTCTCTCTCTTCTCTCTCGTCTCTCTCTCATCTCTCTCATCTCTCTCTCTCTCTGTCTCTCCTCCTCCGGCCCTCCCTCTCTCTCTCTCTCTCTCTCTCTTCCCCTCCCCCTTCTCTCATTCCCTTTCTTTTATTCCTTTTTTTGACCTTTCACATACTAAGTTACCGTCCACAGGCCCCATTAGAATGTCCCCTCCATTCATCTTCACCGCGATCTTCATTTTCCTACAAATCTCCACATCTACGCAAGTCCCTATGGTTATCAACCCTCTTTTACTCTGACTTCTCTTTCTCTCTCTTCACTCTGTTTTGCAGTATCTTTGTCATCCGATCTCCATTTCAGATTTTCCTCTTTTCTCCTTAATTAGGTGTTCTGTACTTCACAGAGTCATTAAGTTATCACGTTTCCTCATTTTGATCGGTCTTTC
>NW_023643798.1:0-5000 GCF_015228065.2 Penaeus monodon | reverse complement strand
AGTGCGTGTGTCTGCATATATGTATGTATGTAACGTACGTATGTATATAATATATAATGTATATATGTGTGTGTTGTGTGTGTGTGGTTGTGTTACATACATATGATTTCATACACATACCACACGGAAATGACATAAGCGTTTGCTCTTTTTACGCTTGGACCTAATGATAATAATTTTATTTGAATCTTTGGCCTTATGAACTTGTAAGTAAGTACTTGAATTATAATAATTTTCCTCATTCCTCCCGTTTTTTTTTTTTTTAATATTTCCCCTTTGATATATATATTTTATATTTGAGAAAAACCTACATATTACTGTTTTGCTGTTATTCCTCCTTTTCTTGTTAATGTTATTGTTATTGTAACGTGCTACTTCTGTTATTGCAGAATTATAACGCAGCAATAAACATTGTGTTAAATTTACCCCACTAATAGTTATAATAGAACTGCAATTGCAGTAGATGCCACGATAGTATAGAAACCACACTTGTTTGCCGAGATTGTGTAGTAGCGTGATTGGTCATTGGCTCAGAACATTAACGCGAATTTTCAGTGGACAGTTACACCTAAACTAGTAACAAGGCTTGGCTGTGATGATGTGTCTGTGTGTCGGCATATTTGGGGGAAACTTGTTTCCACGAACTTAAATTTGATCATGATATATTCAAGCAAGTGAGCAAGCACCTTGGGAATGGTAGGCTTGTCCGTAGCGATGTCGTAATGTGTTAACTCCAAAGTGGCTTTGCTTGCGCACGGTTTCGCAAACGAAACACACACGCGCGCATGCACGCCGCACACTACACACACACCCACACACACACACACACACACCCAACACACACACACACACACACACACACACCACACACTACACACACAACACACAACACAACACACACACACACACATACACACACACACACACACACACACACCACACCACACACACACACACACATACACACATTAAAAAGAAAAAACGACAATGATATCTATAATAACATCATCATAATGGACTGTTACGAACTTATTAGTAATGACAATAGTGATATTAGTTATTACTTATAAATATTATTGTTGTTGTTTGTATTATTTACAGAAACGAGGATATAGCCAAAAGTAGTTATTTGCTTTTACTTTTAACAATTTACCAGTAAATATTAAGAGATAATTACACTGCTATTTGCATGCATCTGCAAATCTAATTTTACATACGTCACCTTTATACTAACTTGTTTTCAAAAAACAATTTTAATCATAAGAATTTATAGTCATCATTTCAAAATCTCTCTTTTTTAACGCTGAACATTCAGATAATGTGAATGGTGTAATTGAATGTAGAAACGTGGAATTCTTGTACAGTCGAGAGAGGAGAGAGAGAGAGAGAGAGAGAGAGAGAGAGGAGAGAGAGAGAGAGGAGAGAGAGAGGGAGAGAGAGGAGCATATTTTTGCAAAGAGAGACGAGAGAGAGAGAGAGATGAGAGAGAGAGAGAGAGAAGAGAGATGAGAGAGAGAGGAATTAGAGGGCTATTGTTACAAAGAGCGAGAGAGGGAGGGAGGAGAGAGAGAGAGTGAGAGAGAGAGACAAACAAAGAAGAGAGATGAGAGAGAGAAAGAAAGGAGAGAGAGAGAGATAGAGAGAAAGAGAGAGAGAGAGATAGAGGGGGGGGGGGGGAGAGGGGCATATTGTTGCAACATTTTCTTCATCTCAGTGACAACAGCTATGATGCTATTCGAATAATTTTTCAGGCCGTCAAAATATTAGCTGCCAGAGCTTTGGGCGCGAAATTAACTGTTGCATTATTTTTCTGAATAATATCATATTGCCTTTTTAACCTTCTTCTCTCTTTACATGTCTTCCAGCTTTAACAAATTTAATTAATGTTGCATCTGTTTATTTTAATCATTATTATCATTATTATCTTATCATTATTCATTATTATTATCATTATTATCATTATTATTATTATTATTATTATTATTATATTTCTTATTATATTATTATTATCATTATTATTATCATTTTTTTATTTTTTATTTATTCATTTATTTGTTTATTTTTTATTTTTTTATTATTTTTTTTGCCGTGTGTTTGTGTGTGTGTGTGTGTGTTGTGTGTGTGTGTGTGTGTGTGTGGGTGTGGGTGTGTGGTGTGGGTGTGTGTGTGTGTGTGGTGTGTTGTACATGTATACATACATATATAAATACATATACATATGTATATTGTATCTACATACATACATACATACATATTATATATATATTATAGATATAGTATATATATATATATAATATATATCTATATATATTATATACATATACACTGCATATGTTTTATATTCTATATTATATTATGATATATACATATAGACAGTATATATATATATATATATATAATAGATATCTATATAATATATTATATTATATATATGTATGTAATGTATGTGTACGCACACACAGTGAGAGATAGATAGATAGATAGATAGATAGATAGCTAGATAATAGATAGATAGATAGAGAGAGAGAGAGTGGAAGAGAGAGAGAGAACAAGAGCGAATGAGAGAGAGAGAGAGAGAGAGAGAAGTGAGCGAGTGTGTTATGTAAACGATGTGTGTGTCGAAATGCGGATAATATTTTGCATATAACGAACGTGATGTCAAAATATTGCAACAGAGCATAATCTATCTATCTATCTTACAATACAAGTAATATATATATATATATTTTATATATATATATAAATATATCATATATATATATATTTATATATGCATGTATGTATGTATGTTTTATGTATGTATGTATGTATGTAGGTATGTAATGGATGTATGTTGTATGTAATGTATGTAAAAATTTGAAAATCTGCAGAATCTGCGTTTTTTCGGTGCCTTCATTAATATGTTTTCCACAACCGGTGAAGATTGAAGTCCATTAACCGCTGTAAAGATACAGTGTTACATTTCCATATAGAGAGTTAAAGAAAAAAAACAATGTTGTAGATTAATATTCGGAATATTATATGTAGATGATTATCAATGTGTATATTTGAAATTCTAAGAAATTTTTAAATTATGAAATTAATACGCAATACATAGTATATAAGAATTCTTGAAATAAGTGTCAATAACCTTTTTTATTTTGAAAATCAAGTGCAGCAAGAATCAACACTTTAGGCAGAGGGTTGAACGGGCTGTCTACAAAACCCAACATGAAAATATAAATAAAGGAAACTGAACCGCACTGTAGAAAAGGGAGAATTTTGATGTTGCAAATTTTTTTGTTTTATAATGTACGTTTGTCTATGAGTTTTGTGTGGTGGTGTGTGTGTTGTGTTGTGTGTGTTTGGTGGGTGTGGTGTGTGTGGTGTGTGTGTGTGTGTGTGTTTGTGGGGGGTGGTGTGTTGATATATCAAAATCCATATCTTCCTCTACTTTTTAATTAATCTTCTTTATCTACTTAATATCTGTCTATAAAAGAGAGACAAGAGATTTATAATATTATATTATCTACTACATTCTATATACATTTGGGTTTGTGTGTGTGTGTGTATGGGGTGCATATAATATATATATAAAATATATTATATATTTTAATATATAATATATATATATATATATTAAAATTTTATAATATATATAAATAATATTTTTAAATATTATTTTAATATATATATATTATATTTTAATAAAATTATTAATCCACGTGTGTGTGAATAATTTTTATTTTCGCAGAATTATGTTATGTATAAGCCCCCCCACCACAACACACCCCAAAACCCACACCACCACCCACACACACCCCACACACACACACAACCACACCACACACACACACACACACACATTTATATACATACATTTTTTGGCGGTTTTTACTCGGGCCGACAGAATTTTGCGCCCTTTTTTAGAAGTTTCTCAGTTTTTGTGCGCTCCACAACTAAACAAAAATATGCTCGCTGGTATTGGGTAAACATTCCCTCAAAGCCATTTCCAAAATTTTAACTAAAAGCCCTCGATTAAAAATTGACGAAAAAATTTTATTAATTGAATGTGCCCCGAAATAAAAAATGAATGGATTGAAATTTATGACCAAAATTCTCATCGAATGAATACATACGCATACACCCCATATGTATATATAAAAAAAAAAAAATTACATATACTTACTTTATATATATATTATTATATTTATTATATATATATATATATATATTATATATATAATTTATATAACTTTTTTAATTAATAATAATAAATATATATAAAATATATATATATATTTTTATAATTTTAAAAAAAATATATTTATTATAATATATTAATTTTTTATATATATATTATATAATATATAAAAATTTTTATATATATATATATATATATATATATATATAAAATTAGTAACACACCCCCACACACCACCACACACACACACCGCACACACACACCCACACACACACACACCACACACACACACACACCACACACACACATACACACACAAGGATATATGTATTTAAAGGGAAAACCTTTGTTTCATTTGTTACATTTATTGACGACCAAACGCACACATGGGTCTAAAAAATTTTAATAGGGAAAATTTAAGAAGAAAAAGTGTTTTCTTTTTTACATTCCTGTGTATTTTTACTATGTTATTATTGTTTATCTCATCTTATATTATTATTATTATTATTTTATATTATTTTATTTTATTATTATTATTATTTTTTTTTTTTTTTATTATTTTTTAAATTATTATTATTAGTGTTTACTTTTTTTTAAATATATATATTATATATATAATATATATATATATATATATATAATATATTATAATAAAATTTATATATTATATATTATATTATATTTTAAAATTTATATATATATAAAAATATATTAAAAATATATATATATATATTAATTATATATATATCGTCTTTTTTTTTTCATTGCATCTCATCTTGCTTCATTATTTTTCCCCTTTTGATTTTTTTTTCCAAAT
>NW_023643796.1:0-9026 GCF_015228065.2 Penaeus monodon | reverse complement strand
TTTAAATTTTTAAAACCCCAAACCCCAAGGAAAAATTTTTTTAAAAACCCATTTAAAAAGGGAAAATAAACAAAAAATTTTAAAAAATTTTTTCAAAAAAAAAAAAAAATTTTTAAAAAAAAATTTTAAAAAACCAAATAAGAAAGTGGTTTCTAATAGATCAGCAATTCAGAAAAGAATATGATAATGTCACTTTTTAAATAATAATTAAAAAAATTTGGTATTAAATATACCTTTCAAAATTTTTAATAAATAAGAATGAATAAAATAAATTTTTAAAGGGTGATATTTTTGCATTTTGTTATTTTGGAGGGGGAAATTTCTTTTAGAAACCCCAATTAATGAGAAAAAAATAAGAAAGTAATTTAAAAAGTAAATATAAAATTTTAAAACAAATAACTAAATAGTGGAAAATGTTTTTAAAATAAAAAACCTAAGATAAAATTAAAGGGGGAAAAATTTTTAAGGATCCAAAGGAAACTAAAAAAGTAGCATTAAAATTACATGATTGCTTAAAATAAATTGGTTGAACACCAAAAATCCATATTCTGCAAATGAAGGCATGGGTCAAAAATCTTTGCATATCCCGCATATAATTGTTACACCAAGCCGAAAAATCCTGTGGTCCCAATCAAAATATTCATTTGCAAAATTGATTGCTTCTTTTCAATATTGTTTACGTCTCATGTTATAAGTTTTCGCATAAGTGCTGAAGGGCAACTTGATACAAAGAGCTAAAGCACGACTATTCGGGATTTCCTTCAGTAAGGGGCCATATGTGGCCTATTATTGCAACGACAGTAAAGGTAAGGATACATAATAAATTAATGTTTTACATGAAACATAGCAAGACGATGTATGAAATATTGAACCGAAGGAGAGAATCATTTAATGAATGTTGAAGTTATTTAAAGGGGATTATATCCGTTCATTACGAGAAACACTTCACCAGATAATTAAAAGTTTGGCGTAAGCGACTCTAAAGGGTAAAATGTTTGGGGAATAAATTGGTCATTTACATAGGGGCTGTCGTATTTGATCTACTGTACAAGTTAACTCAAATCAAACAATTATTTGATAGATTGGACAATTCACTAGCAATTTGTATTCTTTGCTGTTTTTCCAGAGATTAGTCATTATTCCACTGATTGACCCGACACTGACCGCATCACATGTGGAATTCCGAAGATTAAAATTTTAGATTCTTTTAAGTATTTTTATCATTTGTCACAATGTCTTTTCATTGTTGTCTATGCCATTACCATTTCTCCCTAGATCCTTTCTTAAGAGATTTTAATTTAAATTTTATATATTATTTCGATAGAAATAAAACTTTTATCATCTTGGTTCGCTGTCTAAATCTGTGTAATTAATATGTTTTTCGGGGGGGGAAAACCAAACCGGGGGTTTCCGATTTCCCCATTCTTTCCCGGGGGGCCCCCAAAAGTTTTCACCTAAAAAAATTTTGGGGAAAAAAAATTTTTTTTTGGGGGAGGGACCCCCCCCAGCCTTTTTTTGGGGGGGGTTTTTGGGGGGGGGGTTTTTTTTTGTTTGGGGTTTTTGGGGTTTTTTTGGGGGGGGTTCCCCCTCCCCCCCCAAAAAAAGGGTTTTTTTTTAAAAGGGGGCGGGGAGCGGGAAAAAAAATTTTAAAAAAACGGGGGAAACCCTGGGGATTAGGCCTCTTTCTTTTTTTTTTTTCTTTTTTTTTTCCCACAAAAAAAAAAAAAAAAAAAATTTTTAAACCCCAAATTTAAAACCCCCCTTTGTTTAAAATTTTTTTTTTTTTTTTATTTCCTAATTATAATTTACTATTTTTAAAAATTTAACCTTTATATTTATCTATTATATTTAAGGGTTTTTAATTCTAGTTTTGTGTTTGGTAAAATTGTTAAATTATTTATTATTTATCTTACTCTAAATTTTAAATTTAATTAAATATCGGGAAAAAGTAAAAAGTAATAAAAATAAAAAATAATTTCTTATATAATGTTAATATAAGTTTAATAATAAAATAGTTTTAATATTTTCTTTTATTTTTTTTTTTTTAAATTTATTTATTTTAAATTAATTTAATATTATATTAAATAAAGATATAAAAAAAAATAGAAAAAATTTTAAATTTTAAAAAAAAAAAAAAAAGGGACAAAAAAAAAATTTTTAATTTGGGGCCCCCCAAAAACAATTTTGGAATTTTTTTTCTTTTGGGGGTTTTTTTGGAAGGGGTGGAAAAAAATTAACCCAAAAAAAAAAATTTTATAAAAAAATTTTTGGAGGGATTTTGGAAAAAAAAAAAAGGGGGGGGAAAAACCCCCTTTTTCCCTTTTCCCAAATTTTGGGTTTCGTTTTTTTTTCCCCCCTTTTTTTTAAAAATTTATTTTATCCTTTATTTAAAAAAATTTTAAAAAAAACCCCCCTTTCCCTTTTTTGGGGGGAAAAAGGTTTTTTTTTTCCCAAAAAAATTTTTTTTTGGTTTTCCCCCCCCCAAGCCCCCTTTTTTTAAACCCCTTTACCCCGCCCTTCCCCCCCCCCTTTAAAAAATTTTTTTGGGGGAAAAATTTTTTTAAAACAAAAACCCCCCCCCCCCCCCCCCCAAAAACCCCCCCCAAAAAACCCAAAGGCCAGGGGGGTACATTGGTTCGGAGGGGGGGATTTTTGTGTTTCAGGGTCCAAGGGAGGGGGGGCTGGATAAAGTGGCTGTCATGGTTGCCAAATGGATATGGAAAAGGGACAGGAATTTAATCGGCTAAGTAAACTTAATGGTTCTTATAGGTTTCCCGTGGACATAAAACAACGGGGCAAGTAGGGTGATCTAAATTGGCATTGTACCAGAAAGGGGCGGAAAAAAAAAAAACAAAAAGGTCTCGAGAAATATAAATATAAGGGAAAGAGCTGGGAGGGGCCCAAATCAACATCTGGGAAAAAATCCAACAGATTACAATGCAAATTCTAAAAATTCAAATGGGTCAAGTTCTGACACTTCAGGCCTTCCCGGGGGGGGGGCAAAGTCTACCAGTGGGGGACAAAAAAAACGCGTTCGGACTTTTTTCAGCGAGGGGGTCGGGCGGTTCGCTGCCCGCCCAGTGGCGCAAGGGGGGAAAGGTTGCAACTGTCGACCGTCAAGTTACTGGCTGTGGGGGGGAGGGCTGGGGGGCGCCACAAAGCGGGTAAGGGGGGGGGGGGGGAACTAGGTTTCCAGGGCCAGAGGTTTTTCAGCACCAGCTGGGGGGGGGACCACACCCCCAAAACGGAGCGAGTCGGCATAGTTTTAGGACCACTAGGGCCGGCTTCCCCCTCCATTGGCATAGGGCCAAAAGGCGGAGGGGCTAAAAGCTGCCGCATATCGGGCTGAGCGGAAGTGATATATCTAAAACCCCACACCTTTTCTCACAATCGAGTACACGTTTCAATTGTTATGGTAACAATAGTGGGTCCCATTAATTTGTTTGTTTTCTTCCTCGTTCATTTCCCAATTCCCCCACAAAAGTAATTAATCAAGTTTAAAAAAAAATAAATATATTATTATTTTTTTTTTTTTAAACAGTACCCACTTGTATTCTTCAGTATATTGATGAAATCAGGATTGGGCGAGTTATATTTGGCATGGGGGAAAAATTTCATCTGTTTCTTTGTTTTTTCCTTTTTCATTGAGGTTTTTGTTGTTTTTCCCTTAAAAAACAAAACGGTGTAAAAAAAACATATTGGGGGGGGGGAAATATGTTGGTGCACGTGGTGATTCTTGATGATACATTAGGAAAAAAAAATTTAACCCTTTAAAAAGCTATTCTTCTAGCTTTTTCCATATATTTCTGTCCTCTGATCTCCTTTTTTATTTTAATTTCAAATTATTTGTTTCTCAATGAACATATTTTTCGGCAATTCCACTTTTTCTCCAATCTTTCTTTTATCGTTTTGCAGATTATGTTATTTCTTTTGGGGGAAAAATTTATTCACTTGCTTCCATTTTCCATTTTTTGGAATTGGGACAATTTCATGCAACATTCAATACACACACCTTCAACCAAGGAAAAAACGGGGAGGAGAGGGGGGGAGAAGGGTGAGAGAGAAGAGATGTGGGGAGGGAGGAAGCGCAAAAAGGATAAAACGAGAAAAAAGGAAACAAAAAAAAGAGAAAAAGCGGGAGAAAAAGTGAAAGATGCACCCCACACACCACCCACACACAACCCCCCACCCCCCACCACCTCCACCCACCACCCACACAAGAAAGAAAAGAAAGGAAAAGAGGAGGAGAAAATGAAAAAGGGATTGGGAGGGGGGAAGAGGAGTAGCAGGGGGGGGAGTGAGGAGGGGAATAAGAATAAAAAGGAAAAAGATGTGGCTTGTTTTATTTTTTTCATTACTACAAGAAAAAATTTTAAAAGGAAGTTTTTCAACGTGTCCTTTTAATACTTTATGAAAAATTGGAAAAAAAAAGGGGAAAAACAATCCACTGGCTTTTCGAAAAAAAATATTTGTTTAAAAAAAAAATCAAAAAGGAGGGTGGGGGTTGATTGTATTAATGTTACTTAAAGCCAATTACTGTAAGGGATGAGGTACGGTGTAAAGTCCAAAAAGGCGTTTTTCACTTGCAAAATTGGTCAAAAATGAGGTCTCTTTTTTTATGTGCGTTGCGGGGTCGGGGCAGGTAGGGCTCTGTCAATACAATATGGGGGATTATTACCCCCCCAAGGACTTCCCAACAAAATTGGCCACAACCACAAAAATACAAACAATGTCTGGGAAAAACACCCAAATTTCACATGCCACCAACAAAAATAAGGGGGGGGGGGGACCAAACACCAAGATGGCCACTTACCATTTTCAAACCAAAAACACAAAAAAAAAAAATGCTCCCAAGATTTTACGGCCCGGGGAAAAACATTTCAACCTTTTTTCCACGGATGTTTCCCACCCCCATCGGGGTCGAATGAGCCGGGCAATTTGGTTTTTCCCCACGAAGGAAAAAAAAACATGGGGAATTTTGAAAAAAAATTTGGGGACCAGTTATTACCCCCCAACGGCGCGTCTGCCAACTCACATAGGGGGAAATTTACAACTTTACAGGGTCCGTTGTAAAGCTTTGGGGACCCAAATTACATATTTCTGATTCCAAAATTTGGCCATTGTTACCATTAGGAAATTTAAACAGGGGGCGTGTTAACAGCATGGGACTATTTCTTATTTTCCCAATTGCCAAAAAAACATTGTTACAATTAGGGGGGGGGAATGACAAGCAGTGTTTACAGCCAATGGGTGGGGGGGGAAACATATTCTTTATTCCAATTGCCAGATGTTATATTAGGGAAATTAACAGACCGTGTTTTTACAGCATGGGGACCCAATTACGTATTATATTCCAATGCCAAACTATTACATTTTAGGGAAAAATTACAAGGGGCCGTGTACAAGCATGGGGACCAATAATATTCGTATTCCAATGGTCACATGGTTAAATAGGAATTAAAAACATGTCCATTAGTTTTTTTTTTACTTGAACCAAAGTGATGGGGAAATGCTACTTGCAATTAAAAAACCCAATGATTCAAAAATTATTGGATAATCTACCCATCCGTTAACTTGCAGGGGGGGGGGGGGGACATTTTCTTCATTTATTTTTTTTACGGAATTTTAAATTTCCAAAGAGTATAGTAGTGTGTGTGTGTGGGTTGTGTGGTTGTGTGTGGGGTGTATCATGGTATATAATTAATTACTATATAACACATTTATTAAAAGGTTATTTTACATAACGGCGCCACTATAACCAACTAAACACACCCAACAACACACACGGGCAAAAAAATAATAGTGGATGTAATGTATATAAAACAAAACACCCTTTACTTTATGTATTATGCACGTGGCCGGCACACACCACAAAACAACACACCCCCACAACAAAATCAACATACACCACACACACCACAACAACTCCACATTTTACACACCACACAACATATAAATCTATTGTATTATAATATTATATATATTAATATTATATATATAATAATATAGATAGTTATAGATATAGTAGTATATAATTATTTGTTGTGGGTGTATGTTATATAATAATTATAATTATGCATACCATATATGTATATTGTAATTATATATAAAAAATAAATTTATATATTATTGTATTATATATACCCATATAATAATATTGTATATAATAAAATAAAATAATATTATTCACATTATATTAGTTATATTAATTAGATAGAATGTTTATTTAGATAGGGGGAACCAGGGATATATGTATATTATAAATTTATATAAATTTGATACAATATTTTATATGCAAAACAAAAAAAAAAACATAGTGGGGGGGGAAACCCCCACACAAAACAAAAACAAAAAACATTTTAAACAGATATAGTATGGATGTAGGTATGGCAAATTAAATATTTATATTAATAAATATCAATATAATATATATAATATTTATGATATTATTATTATATATAACATAGACATATATTTACTAACAATTTATACATATGGGTTAATTACTATTTACCACAAACACCACATTCTTATATTATTAATAACAGACCACAACATGGCATTATGGGTTTTGTGTTATATATTTACAAAATATTTATAGAACATATTATTTATAATAAAATATATTTTAAAGATATTATTATTTACATATATTATTTAAAACATTTAATATTTTATAACATATATATAAACATAGATATACAACATGTTCCAGTGGGTTAGAGCACTAGGGGGGGAATCCGACCCTCGTGGTCCCCACGAAAATTTTTTTAATTCCCTGGCCGCGGGGCAGTTCGTAAAAAAAAAAAATTGCCTTGCGCGTCTTTGCTGCCTGGCTCGAAAACCGAGAAAAAAAACGGGACAATATCGTTTAAAAGTTAAAAACCCGCAGGTGGGGACGTTACGGGATAGCAACCGGCCGGGGCGTGGTTTTAGGCCCGGCCCCCAAAAACCTCGGTGAATTAGGAAAAGGCACCAACTGAAATCAAGGGTGGCACTGCCAATTTTATTTACAACCCGCCCCAAAACCCGCGGTTGAGTAGGGAAAAAAGGGGCATTTTTCCCCAAACTTAATCACAGTGGGGGGGCACTTTTTTTTTTTACCATATAAAAAAAACCTCCACAAAGGAATTGAGGAAGGGGGAAGAACTTTGTGGTCCTGTAATGGAGGTTGGAAAATGGTTCAAAAAACAAAAAAAAAAAAAAAAAAAAAAAAAAAAAAAAAAAAAAAAAAAAATTAATTTAATTTTATATTTTAATTTTTTAAAAATTTTAAATAAAACTTTTATTCATAGATAGATTACATAAAAAAATATTTTTAATATATATTATTAATTTTATATATAAATATTTTTTAAATATAATTTTTAAAAAGGGGGAAAAAAAATGTGGCCAATGAAATATGTACAATAATTTTCTATTTTAAAAAAAAAAAAAAATATAAATATTGTAAAAAATAAATATTTGCATGAATTAATATTAAATAATTTATTATAATATTAAATTTATATATTTATTTGGGGGAAAAATTATTTTGTGTGTGGTTATAGTGTGGAGGTGGTGTGTTGTTTGTTTTTTGAGGGTGTTTTGTGGGGTTTTTTGGGGGGGTGGGGTTTTGGGGGGGTGTGGTGGTGGTTTGGGGTGTTTTTGTGTGTGTGTGTTTTTGGTGTGGTTGTTGTTGTGTTGTTTTTTTTTTTTTTTTTCTTTAATTTATTATAAATTTTTAAAAATATTAAATTTAGTTTTAAATTTATTTTTAATATATAATATTATTTATTAAATTTTTATTTTATTTTAAAATTTAATATATAAAAATTTTATTTAAATTATATTTTTTAAAAAATTATAATTAAAAATATATATATTTTAAAAAAATTTTATTTTAAATAATAAAATATATTATAAATAATATATATTTAATTTAATATATATAAAATATATATTTATATAAAATTTTATTGAAAGAATTATATTATTAATATTATATAAAATTTTTTTTTTTAAATATATATAAATATTGATAATATATAAAAAATATAATTATATGAAGATTTAAAATTATAATATTTATAATAATATATGGGAAATATTAAATAATTATATTAGTATAAAAATTTTAATTTAAAATTTATTTTTATAATATATAAATATATAAAATTTTAATATTTTTAATAAAAATTATTATATATATAAAATTAACATAAAAATTTTAATATAATACAAACTTTTAATTTCCCATTTAAAATTATTTTATTAAAATTTTTATATATTATATAATTTTATTATATAATATTTATTTTTAAAAATTACTTTTTGCACAACAACCACCCACCCCCCCCCCCCACACCCCCCCAACCCACAACCCACCAAACCCAACACCCAAACCCCCCCACCCACACCCCCCACCCCCAACCCCCACCAAAAACCCCCAACAAAAAAAAAAACAAAAAACACACCAAAAAACCCCCAAAAAACCACCCACCAAACCCCCAAAAAACTTAAACAAATTTACCCCCAACCCACAAAAAAACAATATTTTTCCCATTTTATATATTTTTATAATATTATAAAAAATAATTTATTATATATAATTTTTG
Organism: Penaeus monodon; assembly: GCF_015228065.2. Classification (NCBI taxonomy): domain Eukaryota; kingdom Metazoa; phylum Arthropoda; class Malacostraca; order Decapoda; family Penaeidae; genus Penaeus; species Penaeus monodon. The sequence continues at coordinate 429 of NW_023643796.1, read as the reverse complement.
TTTGCAAATATGTATTTTGTAAAATATATATTATATATTATTTTTTAAAAAGATTTTTTATGTAAAAATAACAATGCCAAAATTTTTTCTTTATAAATAATTATAATATATAAAAAATTTTAAAAATATATTTTTTAATTAAATAAATTTTTATGTATTATCTAGGGAATAAAATGTAATTTTTAATATATATAATATATTTTAATTTTAAAAATTTTTTTTTTTTTTTTTTTTTTTTTTTTTTTTTTTTTAAAAAAAAACCCTTTCCCCAACTCCATTACGGGACAAAAAAAAGGGCCCTTTTCTAAAAACCCCACTTTTTGTGAGGTTATATGGTGGGCCCCCACCCTGATTAAAGGGGGGAATTTGCCTTTTTAATAAAAAACCGGGGTTGGGGGGGGGTTTTATTGGCATTTCCCCACCCTTGAT
>NW_023643795.1:2500-5000 GCF_015228065.2 Penaeus monodon | reverse complement strand
CAGCGTCTAACACCCAAAGCCCTCACAACCTAACCATGGAAGAAAGGTTGTCAGTACTTTATAGTTCCTCAGAATCTAGATAAATGGATTCCTGAATAGCGTGACGGAATAATCCATCACCCAAATCTTACACAGAGAAAGTAAGTACATTGCCCGTCCTTAGACTCTCAGAGATATTTAAAAAAAGAGAGAAAGAAGACCGAAGCAAAAGAAAAGGAGTAACAAAAGCCTATCTCTGACAGACGGCGCTCTTGTATGACAAGTGCGGCGAGTACAGTGGGCAGTCGATCAGTGGGTGAAGAAAGAAAAAAGTAATATTTTCAGTGCACTGAATACGTCCTTACATGAAAAAAAACTGACACGAACGTCTGGAACAAGCAGAAGGAGGGTCAAGACAAAATCAGAGATACAATGAAAGTATCTTCGAATTCTCCACTGACAGAAATTTCGACTGTTGGAAATCAACAATTGATTACAGAAGGAAGTCCCAGATAATGTGTAGACAATTAAAATTCCTCTAATAAGGATTGTTTTTGGACCCTTTTCACAATACAAAAGTTGCTTGATGGAAAAGACATCTTGAGTAATAAGCGAACTTTGTTTGTTATTGCTGCAAGAGTTTTGACAAACAGTGACCTGTTTCAAATATATATTATATATATATATTATATATATATAATATATTATATATATATCATATATATATTATATACAATTATATATATATATATTATACTTATACATATATATATAATAATTATAATGTTTATAGTATATATATATATATATATATCAAAACCCCCCCAGGTCCTGTTTGTCAAAACCTTTGCGCAATAACAAACAAAGTTCGCTTATACTAAGAGGGCTTTTTCCATAAACAATTCTTATTGGAAAGGGTCCAAAACAATCCTTATTAGAGGAAAATTTTATTGTTTTACACATTATCGGGACTTCTTCTGAATCAATTGTTGATTTCCAACAGTCGAAATTTCTGTCAGTGGAGAATTCGAAGATACATTCATTGTATCTCTGATTTGTCTTGACCCTCCTTCTGCTTGTTCCGGGACGTTCGTGTCAGTTTCTTTCAGAAAGGGAAACGTTTCAGTGCACTGTAAATATTACTTGTTCTTTCTTCACCCACTGATCGACTGCCCACTGTACTCGCCGCACTTGTCATACAAGGCGCCGTCTGTCAGAGATAGGCTCTTGTTACTCCTTTTTTTTGCTTCGGTCTTCTTTCCCCTCTTTTTTAAATATCTCTGAGAGTCTAAAGGACGGGGCAAATGTACTACTTTTTCTCTGGTAAGACTTGGTGATGGATTATTCGTCACGCTATCAGGAATCACTTAATCTAGATTCTGAGGAAAATTTTAAAGATGAAAACCTTCTTCATGGTTAGTTGTGAGGCTTGGTAGTTAGACGTGCAACCTCGGTAAAAAAAAATGTTATAACAGTTAAAAATATGCAACTAATCAAGAAATCTGGGCAAACAAAGTGGGGAACTGGTAAGTAAAACTAAAATAAGAACTGGAGTAGAGTCAAAGAACATCGTAGTAGAAATTCTATGAGATCACAAAAAAAATTACGCCCTGTGAGAAGGCTGATGATTCAAAGTTATCTCCCCATCTTAACTGGCAAGTATTTTTCTGTATATCGTTTGCTGAAAAAAGATCAATCTGTGGCGAAAAAACGAAAAGTTTCTTTCTTCACCCACTGTTGACTGCCTACTGTGTAGATATGTAAAAATTTATGTATAATATATACATATAAAATATGCATATATAATATATAACTATATCTATACATCTAAAATTAAAAATAATATTATATATATATATATATATAACAAAAAAAACAAACACACACACACACACACAAAACACACCCCACACACACACACACACACACACACACAAAAAAAAAAAACAAAATATAGATATAAATATTATAAATATATATATAAATGAAATATAATATATATAAAATATGATATAAATACCCTAAAAAATATATTATATAAAATTATAAAATAATATATATAATATATATATATAATATATATTAATATATATATAATATATATATATATTATAATTAATTTTTTTAATTAAAAATAATTAAAATAATATAAATAAATATAATAATATATATATATATATATATTATAATATACATTAAATATATAACTTAAAAAGAAAGTTCAACTTAATAAAAAAATTAACAAATTAAATTAGTTGAACCAAATCGGGAAACCCTTTTTGGATACACAATTGCAGTGCTACTTTGAAGGGGGTGTTTTAAAACTAATTAAAAAAAAATAAGAAAAAAAAACCCACCAATTGTTTGTGGAAAAAGAGCTAATCTCTGTAGAAGGGAGTTTTATTAACAATGGTTTTTTAGTTTTAGTATTTCTACAAGAACCGGAATTTGGTGGCAGGTTCCTAATTCTGTAGTGGCGTTATTTTTTAAAATTGGCCCTTTTCCCTTTTTTGTGATTTTG
>NW_023643794.1:0-9027 GCF_015228065.2 Penaeus monodon | reverse complement strand
CCAGTCTATTACTGTCTCCCCATATCGTTGGGAAGGATTGTGACGTGAAAGGTCTTATTTTATATATTTATATACATATAATATAATATATATATTTATAATATATATATATATTATATATTATATATATATATAATATATATAATATATATTATATTATTTATAATTATAAAGTTATGTTTTATAAGAAAATTTAGATTTACCATTCCTGAGAACCTTTTATCCGGCGGCATAGAATAACTCGAACTGCAACGCTTAGTATTCATAAACTACACGATGTCCAGCATTTACTTGCAAAATATGGTTATGAAGTTGTTAAATTTTCTGTCATTCCAAGTTACATACAGTAGAAAGTCATTGATTCTTACTAACGCTTCTCCTTGTTATGTTATCCGCTTTTGACATAGCATTTTTTTTTAACTTTTTGTCCATTTTGTCGAATTCACCTTGCAATAAATCTGATTTCAGGATATAAATGTAGGGTGTGTGACTAAGGATAACAGCCATGAAATAGTGCAATCACAGAGCGTTATTGACATGAAACAGCAGAAGAGTGTCGCAAATATTTCGAAAATTTGGGTTTTTGCCTATTGTTCTTAATTGCGTTACCTACTGAAGATCCGTAATTATCGAAAAAATCATTATCTGAATCAATATAGTGAAGGAGATCAGAGCAGGTAGTACAGATATAAATCAAGTATATTTCTGATTATATATATATATATATATATATATATATATATATTATATATATGTTATTATATATACATATATATACATATATATACATATATATATATATATTACTATATATATATATATATTATATACATATATTCATATATTTTCTAAATCAAACACACAAACAACCAAAAAACACACACACCACACACACACACACACACACACATACACACACACACACACACACACACACACAAAACACCACACAAACACGCACACGCATCACGGACACAAAACACACACACACACACAAAATGTATATATATGTACTATATAATAAAGTATATATATATATGTATATATAATATATACTATATATATATATATAATATAGATATATATAATATATAAAATATATATATATATTATATATGCCGTAGTAAACGCATGCGCAAACAACAATAATTGCAAAATTTCTAAAGGGAGAAGTATAAATTTCCCGATATTTGTGTTTTCTAGGTCTTTAGCAGGAGACTGGTGTTTAGGGCGCAATGCTGCCCACTCATTACGATCCCCCATATGCACGACCTGTTTCTACACTGATGGTTCTGGTATTAACCCAGGTTGTGCAGGCGCGATCTCCCCCATTCTAGGTCTCCTAAGCACTTGCTGTGAAGATTTCCCGCGGACCCGGGTGTGGTCATTCAAAACTATTGAACACCTCTTTAAAAAGCCCTAAGACGGGATGTTATTTGTATTAATACTTTTCTCTTAATTGAGATATTATGCCCCCTCCCTCTCTTCCCCTCGCTCCCCCTCCCTTCCACTCTCTATTATTTATCTATCTACATGCCTTTTATATCTCATATATCTGTCAATAAAAACGAGAAACTTACCCAAAAAAAACTGGAATCCAGAACAGGGCCCTTCTAAACATTGCCTGGGGCATCATATAGTTTACATTTTTTGTATTTAAATCCATGGAACCTTGGGTCTTAAGGCTGCTGGAGAGTAGCATTGCTCCTTTTGAATTTTAAAAGCTTTTTTGCTCGTACCTGTTTGGAATGGAACATTGCTGTGGATACCTGGTTTGATACTTAAACTTATCTGCTTTTGTAAGGGATCTGTAGTTTTTCTACTGGAATTGCCTTCCAGTAGCAAATCTAAATTTTACGTTTTAAGTATAAAATATAAAAATTTCATTTAAACAATTTTGAAAAGTTTAAATTAAAAAATGTATTAAAATTTAAAACAATTCCCTCCCAAAAAAATTAATTTTTTGGGTAGCGGGGGCCGTTGGATTGTTTGCAAATTTTTTTTTAGGAATTAAAGTATTTAGGCATTTAGAAAAAACAATAAATAAAGAAAGGGAAATTAAAAATTTATATCTCAATTAAGAAAAAGTATTAAAAAAAACTTCTTACAAAGGTTCAATTTTTAGACCCGGGCCAAAAACTTTCCCAAATGCCTTAAGAACCAAAATTTTGTGCCGAAACTGGTTTAATTCACCAATGGGAAAACAACCTCCTTGGAAAGGGGCGTAAAAGGGGATGGCCAAACCCTCCTTAAACCTAAAATACAAAAAACTTTTAATAATTAGAAATTTGTGGTTTGGATATTATACCATAATTTTTATAATATAATATATATATATATATATATATATATATTATAATAATATATTATATATATATAATATAATATATAAAATACATATATATAAAAAATTTATTAAACAAAATGGGGTTGGTGTGGGGGTGTGTCCGTGTGCGTTTTCCGGGGCCCCCGGTTTTGTGTGGGGGTGTGTGTGTTGGGTGTGTGTTGTGGTTTGGGTGTGGGGTGTGTGGTGTGTGGTGTGTGGGGAGCCTTGTGTGGTTTGATTTAGAATATATTAAATATAATATTTTATATATAAAAATAATATTAAAAAAGGTATATAAGGTAATATATTAATATAATACAAAATATAAAATTAAATATATATTTTATATATAATATATGTATAATATGTTTTTATATAATAATATAATATATAAAATTTTATATATATATATAAAAAATCAGAAATATATTTGAGTATCTGACTACCTGCTCTGATCCCTTAAACAAATTTTGATTCGGGATAAATTTTTTTTTTCGAAAATTACGGATTTTAAAGTGGTAACGCAATAAGAAAAAAAGGCGAAAAAAAATTTTTCAAAAATTTTTGGACACTTTTTGCTTTTTTCATGCAATAACCCTCTGTGTTTGCACTTTTTCAGGGCGTATCCTTATTGAAACACCCTAAATTTATACCCTGAAATCAGATTTTGCAAGGGGAATTCGCCCAAAAATGGAAAAAAAGTTTTTTAAAAAATGCTTTTCCAAAAAGCGGAAAAACATAACAAGGGAAGCGTTAGTAAGAACCCAATGACTTTCACTGTATGTAATTTGGAAGACAAAAAATTTTAACAATTCAAAAAACCAATTTTGAAAGTAAGCTGACTGGGTTGTATTTAGAAGACTAATCTTCCCGTTCGAGTTATTCTATGCCGCCGGAAAAAAAGGGGTTTCTCGGGAAAAGGGTAAATCTAAATCCCCTTACAAACATAATTTTATAATTATAAATAAATAATAAAATATATATATTATATATATATATATATAAATATATTAAAAATATAAAATTTTATATAATATAAAATTTAATTATATTATATATATTTTATAATATTAAAATAAGCCCTTTTCCCCACGTCACAATCCTTCCCAATGCTTTTGGAGGGGAATGGGGGGGGGACAAGTACATACGACTTGGTCTAGAATGGAAAACATCTTTCCACACATGTGGGGAGGTAATAGGTGAATGAAAAATTTTGTTGTGTTTTGGTGTGTGTGTGTGGGGTGTGTGTGGGGTTTTGTGGGGTGTGGGGTGTGTTTGGGTGTGGGGTTTGTGTGGTGTGTGTGTGGGGTGTTTTGTGTGTGTGGTGTGAAATTTATGGGGGTGTGTGCGTGTGCGTTGCGGTGGGGGGTGCGTGTATGTGTGTGTGTGGTGTGTGGGGTGGTGTGTGTGGGTTTTGTGTTGTGTGGTGTTTTGGGGGTTTTGTGGGGTTTATGTGTGCGGGGTTTGTGTGTGTGTTTTGTGGGGGTGTGCGGTGTGTGGGGGGTTTTGGGTTTTTGCGTACGCGTGCGCGGGGGGCCCGCGTGGTGTGCGGGTTAAATTAAGAATCGTAAAAAAGGGGGGAAAAAGTAACCGGCCCCCCCCCCAAAACCCCACAAACCGGCCCGGTGTGGGTAAGAACAAGGGAAGTTCAGGGCCATTATATCTTTATGGCGCCCCAGGGCCCTTCACCCCAGCCCGCGGCCTTTTTTAAGTTCCCCTCGACGAAAATTTACAGCAGCAGGAAAAGACGGTTTTCTAAAGGAAGCGACAGAAGAAAGCGACAAAAACCACTAAGGGGGGCCCTTGATCTGCCCCTCGGTTAAAAGGCATGGAAAAAAGGTTTTTAGAAAATGTGAAATTTGGGTTGTGGGTTTTTCCCTTTGGAAACACTTTTTTTAACTAAATTTCGGGGAGGAAATTTAGCACCCGGATGAACTTTATTAATGTGAAAAAGAATGAGTGCGAAAGGAAATTATCATGTTTAGTGACTCTGGTTGGGAAAGGGTTAGGTTTTAGGCTAAGTTATTAAAAATTTTAAAGTATTTTTGTAATGAATACCTATTCACTTTTTGTTATGGGAATCAACTTTTATAAAAATGCAGCCTTTTTGGGTTTTTTACATTATTATTATTATATTATTATTTTTATTATTATTTTTAAATTATTTCTTTATTATTATTTTTAGTATTATTATTACATTATTATCGGGCCCCCAGTTTCATCATCACCCTTTTACGTTATTAATACTACCTTAATACTAAAACGGGAATAATGATAAGGGATCATTTTTAATTTTAAATTTATGAATTTATATTTTTTTTATTTTATAAAATTCTTTACAAAAAATCATTAATATTATTTTCATCTTTTTCTTAATACGAGTATATATTTATCTTTGTCTTTTTTATTAGACTTTAGAAATCCCAATTACGCATTGGGGGTTATTTTTATTATAGTATAAATCTTTAATCATAAATCATCATCATAACCCATCCATCTTCATCACCTTTCATCATAAAATCTTTAAAAATATCATCATCATCATCATCGCATCTTTAAAGGTTATTTATCTCAAATGTATTTCCCGTTTAAAGCAGCAACAATGAAAAATGATTTTGCCATTTTATACTATACAAAACAGAAAAAAAAATAATATTGACAATGACAATATTTTTGGCCTGAGGGTTTCCCTTGATAAAAAACCCTTTATTTTCTTTTTATCTTTTTATCTTTTTTTTTTTTTTAGATATTTTTTGAAATTTTAAAAACCACTTTCATCAGGAGATGGGTTTTCCAAAAAAGTTTTCAAGTATTTAATTAAATTTTTACAAAAAAAAGATATAAAACCCCCTTTCGTGGTGTCCCCCGTTGAGTCACTTTATCATTCTGATAAAAAAAAGGAATTTGTCAAGGGTCTTTTTTGCTTTTAGTTGAAGTATAGTTTTCAGAAACGCGCTAAATCCCGGAAAAAGAAAACAAAATTTTTTTTGGTTTGGTGATGTCCCCAGTAACAATGAAGATTTTAAAGGGTTTACTATTATAAGGGGGAAAATTTCCATTTCCCGTAAAAAAATATTTGTTTACGGCGGGGGTTTAACATGAAGCTTTTCGGGTCTTTAATCACTTTCTTTTCAGGGCCCTTCCGTGACGGGGTTTTCCCATTTTGGGAAAAAGGGCAGCCCCAAGGTGGGGACCCTTTGCAATGAAAAATCGGGTTATGGGGCCATAACTATGTATGGCAAAGCCGCGAAAGAAAAAAAAAAAAAATAATGGTAAATCTAATTTTGGGTTTTTCTGTTTTTTTTTAAATTTTTAAAACTATCGGGCGAGTGGGACGTTATTATAGAAAGCTTTAACTGCAGATGGAGTCACTCAAATTCAAGGTTTACTCGGTTTTTTCTGAAGTTTTGTTTAGGGGGTTTATGAATGGAGACTTTGGGGCTGTTTTGGAAAAGCAAAGTTTTAAAAACTTGATTATTTTAAAATTTAAAAAAAAAACGGATGCAAAGAGGAATAAAACCGCAAAAAGTTTTCCTTTTTTTGAAAAACAACGTTATTCAAGAAAGAGGTTAAAAAGGAAAGTAAATTTTTATTTTTAAATGAGCAAAAAAAATAAGTATGGGCCGGGCAACGGGGGACAAAAAACTGTTTGGGAAGATAAAAGAAATTCCCCGGGGCAGGAGTAAACTTTAAATTTTAGCAGAATCTTGATATAAATAAAGGATCAAAAACAAACCCAGTAAAAAAAGGAGGGCTTTTTCGGGGAAGAGGTAACCAGGGGTTTTTTTCAAGAATTCTACATTCAAATTGTTTAAAAAACATTTGTAAATCTAGGATTTTTTCCTTCCCGACTTTAAAAAAAAAAATTTTGGCGGGGAAGGTTTTGCTTCCCCGCCTACACTCTCCCCAAAAAAAAAGGTTTTTTTTAATGAAATGCAGTAAAATATAGAAAAAAAAAACATCAAATAATAGGGGCCCGAATTTACGACTTTTTATTTTACCTTCAGAGAATTTTTTATATTTTATATATATATTAGATATAATTTTAATTTTATAAAAATTATATAATATATAAAATATATATAATATTTTTAGCACACAGGGGTTAAATATTAGGAGAAAAAAGTTTGGTAGAAAATTAGAAATAGACAGATAAAAAAATTTAAACCGATTTTTACAAAATTTTTATATAAAATTTTAGATATATATATATAAAAATATAATATATAATATATAATATAGAATAAAATATATGTATACAAAATGTAGCAAAGTGGCTACTGTTATTTTATCTATTTATACCCCTAATCTTATGTAGTATTTTATAAAAATTATCACATGATCAGCCTAAACCAACCTGCAGGAGTGGCTCCCCCCAAAACTTTCCCAACTTTTATTTTTTCGTTTTTTTTTCCCCATTTTCCCCAAAGTTTTGGGTTTTTTCATCATGCTACCCTGTAAATTGGGTTGGGCTTTTTGGCCCTTTTTTATATTACTTTTCCCCAGTCAGAAATTTTTCTTTGTCTACCTATGGGTCCTTTTCCAAAGAATATATGACCCCCCAATAACTTTTTCAAAAGTATTTTTCCATTTTATCTTTCCTGATTACTTTCCCCCTCACCCGATCTTTTAGGCTAATCCTGCTTCAACCTCCCTTTCCTATCTAGGCACTTTTTATTTTCCTCCCAGTAATTTGGTTAGTCATTTTAAAGATTCTTGGTTAAACTGGGAAGAAGTAGGGAAAAAAGGGACTTTTCTTTTTAAAAAACAAAAAAAAAGGCCCCCCTTAGTTGCTACGTGCGGCCGAAGGTACCAAGCCTAGACGATCCCTGGTTTAATTTTCCCTCTTGGGAGCGTTTTTGCCGTAGGGTTGCCCTGGGTATACACTCCCTTAAAAGCGTTTCGCCTTTACTTGGATCGTTCGAATTGAACATGATTTGGGTTTTTTTCTTGTTCTTTCCAAGCGACTTTAGTTTTTCTCTTTTCACCCCAACCCATACCCCACGACCACTTATTATGTAAAAAGGGTATTTTGGGTTTTTTATATGATATTGTATTATAATATATTATATATAAAATAGAAATATATAATATAAAAATTAATAATAATATATTAGGGGTTTTTATAAAACCACACTCATAAAACAATACATTAAAAATTAGATATTATATAAAATAAAATATATACCAATATAATAATATATAAAATAATATATATATATATATATATAAAAATAAAATATAATATAAAATTTTATATATACACACATTTTGTGCGGTGCATTCATGAAACTTTGGAGTATAATGTGTGTGTGTGTTGTGTGTGTGGGGTTTTTGTGTTTTGGGGGTGTGGTGGTGTTGTTTGTGTTTTTTGTGGGGGTTTTGTGTGTGGGGTCGTGTGTTTGGGGCGCGCGCGTGTGCTTAAAACATTTTGGCACAGAAAAAAACCACACCAGGTGGGTTGTAACAACTGATTTTTTTGGATAAAATCTTGGAGTAGCCAAAGGCTGAAGAATAAAGATGAAGGTTTGATCACTTTTATATCACACTTGTAGTTTGCAATGTTTCTTTTGGGGCGTCGCAACGTATTTTTAGTATTGGAATATGGAGGTAAAACTTCTACATTTAATGATTAGTAGAATTCTTTCATAAGGAGGTTAATATAACGTCTCAGCTTATTCGTGAGTTATATACATAACGTAATCAAAAGGAAAGATGTCATCGAAGAATGAAGATAAGTTAAACAGGCCTATTTGGGACCCCCCGCAAAGCACGAAAGTGTCACAAATAATGTAAAACAAGGACCCCAAAAGCTGGTTTGTCACATTATTGGATAAATGCAATCAGTTGGGTTTGGACGACGTAATCGAAAAAAGTCTAAGGAAAGAACCAACAATAGGGGCTTGTCAGATTATCTCACCATTTTAATAAAGGGCAGAATAAATATGCAGGAATAAGGCAGCACACTGTCCATTCTTTTTGGAAGTCGTATAGCACCTTTGAAAAACAATCACAAGTGCACGATTGGAGTTTCATTGGTAGCAAAGATTTAATACCAGACAGCTGATGCTTTAGAGATTTCCAATAGAAAAAACAGTTTTTGGACGGACATTTCTACATTCTGAGGTACAGAAGAAACAACGAAGCACGGCCCCCAATTATAGTGAATGAAGCCCGATATAGAAATCAAAACCTATGTAAGATTTGTTAAAAAGTAGCAGTGAGAAAGATCCCACCCAAAGGCGCCGCAACATAATGAGGTTGGCACAGGCTGAAGAAAGCTGTTGCATATTTGTTACGCTCAAACAATGTCTTAAGGAAAAAAGTGGTAGTGAGGAGTATAGGACTTTTCTTAGTGTAAATTAGAAGAGGCAAAAAAGGAATGAGTTCATTTAACAGAAACATTTTATAAAGAGAAATAGTCGTAATTTAAAATGAATTCTATTTAAATAATGACCTGTTAATATGCACTAAGAGTGAGATAGCAGACATCCATTTGCTACGAAGTACACACCAATTATAGATATGATCATCAGAGACGTATGGAAGATGGGCACCGGGCCCCCCCCCCGTGAGTTCACTTTAACATTTGAGCTAGTTTGCTTAGTTAATAGAATATGATGTTATTTGTTTTTTCATGGCATTATTGAGATGTTTACATTTAATACATTTAATTTTAGCATAGGTATTGCTCACTTACG
>NW_023643793.1:0-9027 GCF_015228065.2 Penaeus monodon | reverse complement strand
TGCCCCCTTGAACATGTCATAAACTTTTTTACTTTTATTTACTCTCAAAATAAAATAATAATAATATAATAACAAAAATTAAAAAATAATAATGAAATTTATATTGAATGGCAATAACAATAACAAAATAATGAAAATGACAATAAAAACAAAAATAACAAAATGTAAGATAAAATAAGGGAATTATATAATAACAAAAATAATGATATAAAATGATAAAAATAAGGGAAATATAATATTACTAATCTAATGGTAAGTAATAAAATAATATATTATTTAATAATTTATTATATCTTTTTACAAAGAAATAAGTTATTATCACTCCCATTATTATTATCTTATCAGTGTTTGATGCTTTTCTTTTTTATTTTTGGAATTTGTCATTAGCTTAGTTTAGTGATCTTTCATATCTTTAATCTTTTAATATTGTTATTTACCTTTTAGTTACTATATAATCACGGACCTTATTAGATCATTAGTTTTATTTTTTTATCTTTACTATACAATTAAAATTTTATTACTTTAACACAGTTTAGTTTTTCATTATCATCTTTATGTGTATTATCACATTAGTAGTAGATTTTATTATGATCATAATTACCACCGGCATATATAACTTTTATTATTTTTTTTCCATTAATTTCTATTACTATGGTTGTTGCGATCGTTTCTTTATCACACAATTATCAAAATTTTCATGAATCATTACTTTTCCTGATTTTTCTTTACTTTTACGATTTCTGTAAATTTTGTCGCCGCATTATCATTATCAAAATTATTGTATATTGTTTTTATGACATTTCATTACCATTTTCGTCATTACATTTCATTTTCATAATCAAAATTATTTTTATTATCATCATTGAAAAACGACTTTTTGTTATACCATTTTGTTTTTATCTTTGTAATGTCAGTCCTTTTTAATTTTACTTTATCATTATTAGATTATTTTTATTAAAATCAATCTGAAAAAAATTTCTAAAATTTTAAATATAGTAGTCTGTGACGTTTTGATATTTAACTATCATGAATATAATATCAAACCAAATAGAATTGGGTAACGAGAAAGGAATTAATATTCATAAAAGCATTTCCCCTAAAAAGGGCCTTTAGGGGATAGTCATAATATAATAGAATTATTTTAGTGAGAAAATTTCCCCCAGGCCTAATTGTAGGCAGCGGGTTAACAGAAGGGTTAAAGCAAATCAAAGGCATATAGCACTAGGTAAAGTACGGTGGCGGAAAAAGGGTAAAAAAGAGGAAGATTAGCATGTGTGGACAGAAGGGGGGAAGAGGGAAAAGGGAAAAGGGGGGAAAAAAAGCCAAACAAAATTTTTTTGAGGGGAGGCTGGGTCCAATGTAAGGGTGATTTCCCCCCATTGAGCCCCAGTTTCCCTTCCTAAACCCCCCCGCAACAACGAGGGGTTGGGGGGCAGAGGGCTGTAGAGAATAGATTGGCAAAACCCCAGGGAGGGCACGCCAGTTTCGATTTCGGTAGCCAGGGGTTTTACATAAAAAGACGGGAAGCACCAGGTCGAGCGTCATAAGGATTAATGGAAAAGAAGGAAGTCGAATCAAAGGGTAACAGCCCCCTATTGGGTTTGGATTGTACTTTTGAGTATTTAAAAATATAGGGCCGCTTTGACAGTTTTCTACATTTTTGTTTCCCCGTCATAATTCCTAAAACTGTCAGTTCTGGGCCTAAAAAGCGTCCGTTGGGCTTCCAGGGTCGGAACTATGAGGACCCCGAAAAGGATGAAGATGGAGAAAGTTGCCGATCGTGATATGGGCAGCAGAAAAAAGGTTATTGTAATTTGGTGCAAGATTTTTGTTTGAGCTTTAGTCTGAAGGTAGCAGTAAGCTTTGCTTTTGCAAAACATTTTTCTTACGCTTAGTGGTAGGATAGAAATAATTTGCAAAAACAACAGAATTGCTCCGTAAGCGGATTGAGGCGATTTAAAAAGGAAAAAATGTAAATAATAATGACGCAAAAAAGTAAGTAAACCGTCAAAATAAGAAGGGTTTCAGAAAAAGTTTAAAAATACATACGATGACTAGAAACTCAAAGGAACTGGGCTCTAGTAAAACAAAAACAAAGGGTTTATAGTTTTAAAATTCCCAAGTATTTTTAAACGACTGTCAATGCAGCTTTTAGGGGGTGGTTTTTTCATTTTAGAAAAAAAACAATAGAAAATTTAACTTTTGAGAGTCAAACCCCAACCTATGAACCCGAAAACGAAATTTAAATTTTCCTTAGAGTTTTCGGCGGTTTTTAAGGGAGAACTAAAACGAAAGATTTTGGTTTTACTGGGTAAGTATAACAATTAAAGTTACAAAATAATAGTTTTTTAGTGTATTGAATCCACAGAGCTTCTCATTGGTAAACCGGGTTGCCAATTAGATAAAAATGGATTCCCGTGTAAAAAATACCTGGCAAAACAATAAGAATTCAATTGTATGTCTAGGGTAACACCCCCACCCGAAAAGGTTTCAAAAAATTTTTTTCCCCCAAACACAGACATTTAGGTGTGGGTGCGTGCGTTTGGATGTTTATGTTTACTTTATATATAACTGTATATATAATATAATAATATATAAATATTTATAGATACTACAATTTAGATACATAGCAATGGAAAAATTTTGGGAAAGGGAAAAAAATGAACGGAACCCCCGAAACGTAAACACACGAAACGTCAAGACGGGGGTCGTGGGGAGGGAAAAAATCCTCGGTAGGGTTCATAAGTTGACAGGAAGCAATAGAGAAAAAGTGGGGGTCCCCTTTGTCGTTGCTCTTTCGGTCAGTGTGGCTTAGCGATTTTCCGTCCATTATTGTGGAGGGGTTCGGTTTGTGAGTGTACATGGTTGAAGTGGCCCATGGTATAGATTCCCTCTTTGGTAAAACATTTCGAAGGGCCTTTTTATTGTGTCATGAAAACAATACACTCCAAAAGCCATACATGTTTAAATTTTAAAACTCATAAAACCCCACCGCCACAACCCCCTTTTTAAAAATTTTTATAATTTTTTATTTTTTTAAAATTTTAAAAAGATATTTATTAAGGGTTTTTTTTTAAGGGACATTTGACCCCCGGGGAAGCTTCAAAGAGATTCAGTTGTATCGGGGATGAAGGGTAGGGCCGCCGAGGGATGGGGGCCTTTTGGAACCCCTTTTTTAGGGTTGGGAAACACCGAGGGTGCTTCCACCTTAGGTCTGATATTTCCTTCCCCCCCGCTCGAAAAAAAAAAGGGAAAAAGGCAAAGGGAGACCCCGGAAAAAATTTGGGGAGGGGGGATTGGTATTCCACTTTTTTTTTGCTTTGGTGGGGGAAAGGGAAAGGGAGGAGAGGAGGAGGGGGATTTATGAGGAGGGGGAAAGGGGGAGGAGGGGAGGAGGGAGAGGAGGAGGGGAAGGGTGGGAAAGGAGAAAAGGGAGGGAAGAGGGAGGGGAAAGGGGGAAAAGGGGTAAAGGAAAGGGAGGAAGGGAAAGAGGAAAGGGGAGGGAAAAAAGAAGGAGGGGGGGGGAGAAGGACGATGGAGGGGGGGGGGGGAAGGGGGAGAAAAAGGGAAGGGGGGGGATGAAGGAGGGGGAGGGGGGGGGGAGGGGAAAGGAATGGGAAGGGGGAAAAAAGCAAAAGGAGGGGGGAGTGGTGAGGGAAGGTAGAGGAGAGAAGGAAAGGGGGGGGAAGAAAAAATGAAGGGAAAAAGCGAAAAGCAAAAGAGAAAAAATCCTACTTTACAGCTACCAAGGTTTTTTTTACTTAAACAGGCCCTCCCCAATTGAACCCGTTGTAAATCCTCAAAAAGGGCGCCGTCCCCCCCCCAAAAAATTATATTGTAAAAATTTTTATTATAACTGACTTTTAAAAAAAAACACGACACATATTAATGCTTTAAGGTGAGTAATTGATTAGCTACAAATAGTAATAAAATTTATAATGTCGGACGAGGCATTTAAAAAAATTTTTTCAGATCTTTCAAATTTTTTTTAACTGTTTTTTGATAGGTAAATAGTTTAAAGCTAATGTCTTTTGGAAATTTTAAAAATGTTACGCGCGGATACCCACTACAGACACAGGGCGGGTATATACAGAGGGATATTTGTCAAAACGCCCAGAACGGAGCGGGGAAGTCGAAATTTTTTTATTTCGGGTAAATCCAAAAGGGCCAAAAACCCTTTCAAAAAATTTCAACAAATGAAGAGGGTTTCGAGGAAAATCAAAAGCAACCGAAAACTCCCGGCGCGTTAGAATTCCAAAACCCCGGCAATAGCTGCCCCATTTCCCTCGCGTGGCCGTCGAAAAAAATGGCCCCCTCCTGCGAGCGTCGGCCCCGGCGAGGGCCCGAGCGGGTTTTTGAGGGCGGGGGGGGCGCAGGGGCCCCCTTTCTCTTCTCCTTTCCTTCACTCGTCTTCGCCAAGTTCTGGTTTCCCTTTGCGTGGTTTCCATCAGGATTGTTTCCCAGTATTTAGGGAAAGGGGGAAAAAAACTGTAGAATAGGGGTGGATATTTTATTTTTTTATTGGAAAACACGGGTGGACGCTGTTCTTGGTAAACAATCAGGAAGGTGAGTGTATGAAGCAGAGGGGGGGGTCCCGCCCTAAGCAGTGATGTCTTTGACGCCGTTGTGACTTCTAAGGAGGTCATGTTATTTTGGCCACGATACTCAGTTTTCCTTCCTTTGTTCTTCTTTTCCATTTTTTTTTCGGTTTTAAGTTTATTAGAAAGAAAGTGTGCACTAGACGGTGTCGCGTTTTGTAGTTATGGAACAGGATTTGTAAAAGAAATGTGGGTGTTGATTTTGTTAACGGTGGCACGCGTGTTTGATACGGTTTTTTTCATGAGTGAAAACAAAATTGAAAAAAGGAAGTCAGAAAACCCAAATAACCGCCCGGCTTGCGGTGAAATAAAGTCACAGACCGATCAGCGGCAAATTTTTTTTTTTTTTCTTTGGGAGAATTCCCCATGACAAAGGGAAAATATTTGTGAAGAGATGTTAAAAAGTGAAAAAAATTATGATGAGTTTTGATAGAATTAAAAGAAAAAGATACATGATCATATTTGTTAATTTTAAAAAAAAAATAACATTTAATTATAGACCAACACCACACACACACACAACATACACACCCAAACCAAACCCCACACAACACACACACCACACCACACCAAAAACTCCCTCACCACTCACCACTCACTCACACACACCGATTGTATATATAATAATATATATATATAAAAATAATTATATTATAATATATACCCAAATGTGTATGTGTGTGGGGTGTGTGCGTGTGCGTGTGGTGTTATTTAAGTCAATTATAATGCATACATGTATTGCATACAGTCCAATTTAAATAAATAAATATATATTATATATAATTAATATTAAAAATATATTATATATGAATATTTTTTTCTTAAACAAAACACAAGGGAGGCAGGAGGCAGGCAGGAGGCAGGCAGGGAGGCAGGTAGGGGGGCAGGGAGGCACGCAATAGCTCCCGGTGCTGCCACACACAACCACACACTACACTCAACTCACACCAAACCACAAACACACAAACACACACCACAACCCACAAACACACTCACATCACACTCACATACACTCACACCCACTAAACACTCACTACACTTACATTTACACTTACACTTACATTACATTTCACTTACATTTACATTTACATTTCACTCCCCTCACACTCACACACACACATCCCGCGCGCGCCCCATCACCACCCTCATACCCTACAATCCCCTCTCAAATTTGCCCCCCTTTTTCCCCGAAAACTTTTCCCCCCACCCTCTCCCTCTTCAAAACCCCAACGTTTACGTTACCTTATCCCTTAAAGACAGACAGGAACGGGTAGGGCTCGTATCGCTATAAAAAAACCCGTCACGCCAGCCCCTTTCCCTCTAGCGTCGGTTTGTTCGGATTTGAGGGGAGATGGTCAAAGCTTCGTTATTTTTTGTGCAAATTTTTTTGAGCTGTGTTTTTTTTTGGGGTCGAATTAGTGGATTTTGAGTGTTTGGATTTGGGTTTTTTTGTTTGGGTGTGTTTTTTGGGGTTGTGTGTGTGTGTGTGGTGTGTTTTTGGTGTGTGTGTGTGGGGGTGTGTGTGGTGTGTGGGTGGGTGTGGTGTGTGTGTGTGTGTGTGTGTGGTGTGGGTGGGGTGTGTGTGTGTTTTGGTTTTGGGGTTTTTTTTTGGGTGTTGGGGTTGGGTGTAAAGTCGAAAAAATAAAAAAAATTTTAAGTAACTAAATAAAAAAGTTTCAAAAAAAAAAATAAGCGCCTTTTTGTTCATACAAAAGTATAAATACATTTCACATGCCGTTTCATAATAGTTCAGGTTTATTATCTGCATTTAAATTCTGAGATCGAGATTTGATTTTTTAAAGAGCAGTTTTTTGTTGAAACGCACGAAACGGATTTTTTTTCGATAAAAATACATTTGGGGTATATATGAAAATGAACTACTAAGGGGTCCCCCCCTTGACCTCCTCCTCCTCTGATAATACATAAGACACAAGATAATATATATATATATTTTATATATATAAATAATATTAAATTTAATATATAATTATATGTAATTATAATAATATATAATATAATATATATATTTTAAAATTATATGTGCGTGTGTGTGTTGTGTGTGTGTGTGTGTTGTTTTAATATATAATATTTTTTATATATATATATAAAATTATTGTGTGGGGTTTTATGTAATATATGTATGTATGTATTTGTGTTGTATTATATATAATATAATATATATATAATATATATGTGTGTGGGTGTGTGTGGTGTGTGTGTGGGGTTTTTTTGTATATGCATATTGTATAGTAGTATATTGAGAACATAAAAAACTATTAGATAGTAATAAACAACAAATACATTTAATATATAATATATTATATATATATTAAATATATATATATGGGGTGGGGGTGTGTGTGTGTGTGTGTGGTGTGTGTGGGTGTGGGGGGTATTTATGATGTATGTAGTATGAGGAGTATGAAAATTATATAAAAATAATAATTTTTAATATAATTGGTGTGGTGTGTGTGTTTTATGTATGCGTAATTATATATAAAAATATATATAATTATATTATAATATTGTATATATATAATGATGTATGTATGTTGTGTATTATAAAAATATTAATATATATAAATAAATATATTATATATAATATACAACACACACAACACACACAACACACACACACAAACACACACCCAACACCCCACAACACACCACACCCCCAAACACACACACGACACGAAAGTATGAAACAATTTTATGATATCTATACCCTGTTTTTGGTTTTCCGTGAGCCCATTTCTTATATTTAAATATTTTACAAAAACCCTTCTCTACTCCCCGTCTTCGGATGCTTCTAGTATTGCTGGTTTTGCACGAGTCAAATGCCTTTTGTAATCGATGGAGCCCTACAAGGGGTTCCCTGTATTGTTTTTTTTTCTTTATTGGGGAGGGTGGGGGTGTGGCGTTTTTGAAATCACGCGGGAAACCTGCCGTTCTTAGGCGGTGAAAACCCGACTGTTAAGGCGAGTTTTGGATGACTTTGTTTTTCAATTTTTTAACTGAAATGAGGTTTTGGGCAGTAGTTTTTTTGTTTTTTTTTTTGATCCTTTTTTCCACTTTTTTTTGTGAACATTGTTTTTCCAGGGTTTTGCAGTTTTCGTTGAGAAAAATTTTTTAAAAAAAATTTGGGTGTTCCTTTTTGCTATTTTTCCCGCATCTTTATAAGGCCTAATAATCCTCTTCACCTGGTGTTTCCTCTTTCATGCCTTAAGGCTCTTTTTTTTCTTTGTTTTGGGTGTTCGGTAGTTTTTAGTTTCCTCTTTGTTCTGTCCCTGGGTTATTGAGTTGGTTTATGATATATGTGTATATATATAAAAATATATAATTAAAAATAAAATAATATTAATAATATTACACATACCACACAAACAACACACCACACACACACACACACACACACACACACACACACACACACACACACACAAACACACACAACACACACACACCCACCACACCCCACAAACACACACACCCACACACACCCACACAAACACACACACCCCCAACCCACACACACACACACCAACAC
Source organism: Penaeus monodon (assembly GCF_015228065.2). Lineage (NCBI taxonomy): Eukaryota > Metazoa > Arthropoda > Malacostraca > Decapoda > Penaeidae > Penaeus > Penaeus monodon. Next base: position 882 of record NW_023643793.1, on the reverse strand, counting down.
ACCACACACCACACTATTAAAATTTTAAAATATTATAATATTATTAATAAAAATAAAGTACATACATGAATATAGTAATAGTAATGCTAAGGCATGTGTGGTGTATATATTTTAAAAATTATAAAAATATTATATTTAAAATAAATATTATAATAATTTATAAATTTTTTTTTTTTTTTTTTTTTTTTTTTTTTTTTTTTTTTTTTTTTTTTTTCTTTTTTAACGGTAGGTTCATGTCTGAGCCGCCGTGGGCAACAAATACTTTAATTAGTTTAGTTGTGTGCTCTTGGAGTGAGTACGTGGTAGGTCCCCGTTCCCCTTTCCGGAGATGCTGGGGTACTTTTTTTGAATCATTCCTCTATTTTTTCCCGGGTTGGGACCACGAAGGGGGCTTTGGGCCCCCAGGGGAGGGAGGCAATCAAGGTGAAAATTCCTTTCCCAAGGGAACAACGCGGCGGTCGGGGACTCGAACCCCCAATCAGATTTCCGTCGTGACTCTTGAGTCCGACGCTTAAACCCCGGCCCCGCGGGCCCCCCCATATAATATATATAATATATAAAATATATAAATATAATATTTAAATATAAGGGTTGGGTATTAAATATAGGGTTTTTGGTTTTTTTGTGGGTATAACAATAATAAAATGATGCAATTTGTGATGATATATATAAAAGGGAATATATATAATATAAAATAAATATATATATAAAATTTTATAAACAACATATTAAATATTCTGAAGGCCGCCCTTCACCATGTAAACCTAAACCTGTTGCGTCCGTTAGGTATTCACTGCTTTTTTGCTGCCAAAAAAGTTTCTTACTTTAGTCTTTTTTAATTTTGTTTATTCGGCACATTTTCCTCCTTATCCCTTTTTTTAA
>NW_023643792.1:0-9028 GCF_015228065.2 Penaeus monodon | reverse complement strand
TATCATCATTTCGATCCTTTTTTTATATCATCATCTATATTCATCATTACTTGCAATATATATCATCATTATTGCAATGTTATCATTATTATTGCAATCATTGAGTGTATACGTATTATATTTTTGCAATAATACATAATAACCAAACATCAATAATAATAGTAATAACAATAATAATAACAATAATAACGATTTTATAATAATTATTTATATCATTATCTTAATTAGTATCGTTATTACTGTAATATTACTGTTATAATAATTTTTTTTTTGCAATTATACTACCAGTACAAATAATAATAATGATAATAATAGACAATAATAATACTAATAACAATATTATAACCACTACCATTATTATTATTATTATTATACTTATTATTATTATTTTTATTATTACATTTATAAAATTTAATTTTTGGAAAATTTTTCTAAAATTAAAATAATTTAATAAAAAAATTAAATAATTTTTAAAATAAAATTTTTTAAAAATAAAAATTTTAAAAAAATTTAAAAAAATTAAATAATTTAATAATTAATAAAATAATAAAAAATAAAAATTTAAAAATTAAAAAAATTTTTTTTTAAATTCTTTTTTTATTTTATATATTTTTTTTTTTTAAATAAAATCTTTTTAATAAATTTTATACCCAAAAAAATTAAAAAAAAAAGAAAATAAAAAAAATTTTTTGGGGGTTTTTTCCCCCCAAAAAAAGGCAAAATTTTATTTTTTTTTGGGTTTTTTTTTTAATTTTTTTTTAAAATTTTTTAATTTTATAAAAAAAAATTTTTTATTATTTAAAATTTAAAAAGGGTTTTCAAATTTTATTTATTTTTTTAAAAAAATTTTTTTCATTTTTACCCTTTTCCAAATCCCCAAAAAATTTTAAAAAATTTTCTTTTAAATTTTTAATTTTTTTTTCCTTGGGGTTTAAAAAATTTTTTTTTTTTAAATAAAAAAACCCAAAAAAAATTTTTAAAAAACAAAAAATTTAAAAAAAACCATTTTTATTTTATTTAATATTTTTTTAATATTTATTATGAATTTTATTTAAAATAAATTTTTTAATTATAAAATAAAAATAAAAATAATAAAAATAAAAAATATAATAAAAAATAAAAAAATACAATTATTTTTTATTATTTATTAATTTATTATTGTTATTTTTTAAAATTTTTTTTTTTTTAAAATTTAAAAAAATTTAAATAATAATAATAATAAAATAAAATATAATAAAAAATAAAAAAATAAAAAATTTAATATAAAAAAATAAATAATATAATTTTTTTAAAAATAAAAAATTTTAATTACAAAATTTTTTTTAAAATTTTTAAAAAAAATTTTTTATATTAATAAAATTTTGGGGGTTTAATATATTATAATAATTCCAAAAAAAAAAAAAAAAACCTTTTATTTCCCCAAAACAATTGTAGTTTTTCCCTTTTTTTTTTAATTTTTTCTTTTCCCTTTTTTTTTTAAATAAAAACCAAAAACCATTTTTTAAAAATTTTTTCGAAATTCTCTTTTTTCCTTTATCCTTTTTTTAATTTTTTAATTTTTTATTTTTTATTTTTTTATCAATTTTTCTTTTTTTATTTATATTAAATTTTTTAAAACAACCCCCAAACAAAAAATATTAATAAAAAAATTAAAAATAATCATTTTTAAAATTATTTTTTATTTTATTGTATGTTTTTTTGAATTTTATTAAAATTTTAAATTTTTTGAAAACAAAATAAAAAATAATAATGATAAAATAAAATAAAAAATTTTAAAAAATATTATCCCCTAATTTTTAAATTTTTTTAATTTATTAAATTTATTAAAATTTATAATTTTTTTTTTTTCAAAAAACAAAATTAAAGAAAATTAAAAATAGAAATATAAAAATTAATTTTTATAAATTTAAAAAATTTTTAAAATAATATAAAATAAAAAAAAAATTTTAAAATTTATAAAATTTTTATTTTTTTTATAATTATTTTTTTAAAAAAATTTTAAATTTCTTATTCCCCTAAAAATTTTGGTTTAAAAAATCAAAAATTTTTTTTCCCTAAAAAGGTTTTCCATTTTTTTGGCCCCGTTTTTTGGGGGGTTTTTTCCCCTTTTTTAATTTTTTTGAAAAAATTTTTATTTCATTTTATAAATTTTCCTTTTTATCTTAATATCAATTCATTTTATAATCAAATCATCATTTATCATCATTATAAATTTTTATTATTTCTTTTTCATTATTATTTCAACCGATATTTTTTTTAATTTTGCAATTTTAAAAAAAATAATTTAATAAAAAAAACCCCCAAATAAAAAAAAAAAAAATTTAATAAAATTATCAAATTTTTAATTATATCTTTTTATGTAATTATTCTGATATAATTATTTTTAATTTTTTTTAAAAAAAATAAAAAAAAAATAAAAAATAATATAAAACAAATTAAAAAACCCAGTTAAAAATTTTTATTATTATTAATTTTATTTTTTTATTTTATTAAAATTTAATATTTTTTAAAATAAAATAATAAATTAAAAATAAATAATAATAAAAATTTAAAATAATAATAAAAAAAAAAAATAATAATAAAAATAAAAAAATTTAATTAAAATTTTATTAAAAATTTTTTAAAAATTTTTTTATTTATTTATTTTATTATTTATTTTAAAACTGAATTTTTTCAATCCCCCAAAATTTGGAAAAACCCCAAAAAATCAAAACTTTTTTTTTTGGGCCCTTGAATTTTGTGTTTTCCCTTTTTGTTTTTGGGGAATTTTTTTTTTTTTTTTTTTATATAGGGCCCCCTTTTTTTTTTTTTTCAATAATTTTATTTTTTACCTTTTCTTTTAATTTTTTTAAACCTTTTATCATATTTTTTTATGAATTTTCATCATTTTTTAATTATTTCAAAATTTTTAAAAATTTTTTTTTTTTAAATAAACAAAAAAAATAATAATTTTTAATAAAAATAAAATAACTAATAAGTTTTATAAAAATTTATTTTTTTATTATTTTGATTATTTTTTTAACTTTTAAATAATATTTTGAATTATAACCAAAAAAAAATAATAAAAAATATAACAATAAAATATAAAAATATTTAACTAAATTTTTTATTTATTTTTAAAATTTTTTTTATTTTTTTTTAAATTAAAAAATTTTTAATAAAATAAAAATTAAGTAATATAAAAAAATTTAAATATAATAAAAAAAATAAAAATTTTTTTAATAAAAAAATTTTAAATTTAATAATATTAAAAATAATAAAATTTTTTTTAAAAATTTTTTTTTCCCTTTTACACAAGATGAAAACAATTTTTTTTTAAAAATTTTTAAAACCCAAAATTGCCGTCCCCGAAAAAAAAATTTTTTTTTTTAAATTTTAAAAAAAATTTTTTGTTTTTTCCCTTTTTCCTTAATGTTTTTTTTTATTTTTTTTATATTAATAAACTTTTCCTTTTTTTCATCTTATCAAATTATCATTTTATTATTTTATCATAATTATAAAATTTCAAAAATTTTTCATTATATCAAAAAATTTTTTCCAAAATTGTTTTTATATTTTTAAAATATTTTTTTTAAAATTATTATTTTTTAATAAAAAAATAAAAAAAAAAAATTAATTTAAAAAATAAAAACGAATAAAAATTTTTTTAAAATAAATCAATTATACTTTTCTTAATTATTATTTTAAATAAATATTTTTTTAAATATCCCAGTAAAAAAAATTGATAATTAAAATTAAAATATAATAACAAAAATATAAAAAAAAAAAAAATTTATTTTTATTTATTTTTATAATTTTATTATTAATTAATTTTTTTTTAAAAAATTTTTTTTAAATTTTAAATTTTGTAATAAAAAAAAATTTTAATATAATAAAATAAAAAATAAAAAAATAAAAAAAATAATTTAATTTTCAAAATTTTTTTTTCCCTTTTTACTTATTGTTTTTACCTTTTTTAAAATTTTTTATCAATTCCCCAATTTTAAACCCCAAAAAAATTTTCAAAAAAAATTTTTTTACTCAAAATAATTTAATTTCCCCTTTTTTCATTTTGGGGAAGTTTTTTTTTAAAACCTTTTTTTTATTATTTTTGGGAAAATTTTTTTCACATTTTTATAAAGAAAAAAAAACTTTATAATTTAACAATAATAATTTCATATTATATAAATTTTATTTTTTTCTTATTATTCTTGTTATATTTTTTTAATATTAGTTAATAATAATTTTTAATAATACAATAAAAATAAAAAAATAAAAAATAAAAAATAAAATAATTTTTAAAAACCAAATTTAAAATTTTTTTATTTTTTTTAATTTTTATTAAAAAAATTTTTAATTTTTTTTTAAAAAAACTAATAATTGAAAAAAAAAATGAAAAAAATAATTTAAAATATATAAAATAAAAATTAATTTTTTTAATTAAAATTTTAAAATTTTTTTTTTAAAAATTCCCCTTTTTTTTTATCATCTTTATTTAGATTATCAATTTTTTATTTTATTACCCTAATAATTCCAAATCACCAAAAAATCCAAAAAAACTCATTTTATATCTTTAAAAGAATTGAGTTTTGGTTTTTTTGTTTTAATTTTTTTTATTTTTTATAATTATAAAAAAACGTTTTATATAATTTATAAGATTATTTTTATATCTTTTCCAAAATTTATTTATATTTTAAATTCAATTTTTATTTAATTATTATATTTTAAAAATTTTATATAATTTTTAATTTTTTAATTTTTTAAAATTTTTTTGAAAAATTAAAACCCAAATAATTAGTTTAAAAATAAAAAATAAAAACGATTTTAAATAATTTTTTATTTTTTAAATTTATTTTAAATTATAATTAAAAATTAATAAAAATTTTAATTTATATAAGTACAAAAAAAAAAAAAAACCCCTTTAAAAAAAAAAAATTTATATAAAAATTCAAATTATTTTTATTTTTAAATTTTAAAATTTTTTTGGTTTTTAAAGAAAATATTTTTGGATAAAAAAATTTTTAAAAATTAAAAAAAAGATAATAAATAAAAAAAATTTTTAATAAATAAAATAATAATAATTAATAATAATATAAAAATTAAAAATTTTAAATTTATAAAATTTTTTTTCTATTTTAATCAAGTTATAAAATAAATTTTTGAATTTTACTTATCCCCCCAAAATTAAATACCAAAAAACAAAAAAAAAACCATTTTAAAAATTTAAAAATTTTCCAAATTTTTTTGCCGTTTTTCGTTTTGGGGGTTTTTTTTTTCCCCTTTTTTTTAATTATATAAAAAAAATTATTTAATATAATTAAAAATTTATATTTTTTCTTAAATACATATTTTATATTTTTATTTCATTTTTTTATTTTCAATTTTTTATATATTTTGCAAATGTTTTAATTAAAAATTTTTAAAATATAATATTTTAAAAAAATAAAAAAATAAAAATATAATAAAAATAAAATAAAAAAATAAATTTATAAAATTTTTATTATTATCTAATTGTTTTTTATATTAAATTTTTACTTTTTAAAAAATTTTTTTTTAAATAATCCAAATCCCAAAAAAAATTGAAAAAACTTTTTTAAACTAATCAAAAAACCATGCTTTTATTTTAATTTTTTTTTTTTTTTTTTAAAAAAATTTTTTTTTCATTTTATTATAAAAAAATAAAAATTTTAAATAATTAAAAAATAAAATATTAAAATATATAATTAAATTAAAATAAAAATAAAAATTTTAAAATTTTAAATTTAAAAAATTCCTTTATTTTTTTAAATTTTTGATATTAAAAACAATTTTATTTTATTATTTTTTCCCCTAAAATTCCAAAATCCCCAAAAAAAAAAAAGTCTTTTTTATTTTCCCTTAAAAGGTTTTTTTAAATTTTGGCTTTTTCATTTTTAATTTTTTTTTTTTTTTTAAATTTATAAAAAAATTTCCTTTATTTTACATTTAAATTTATTTTTTCTTTTATTTTTTTAAATATACATATATATTCTTTTTTCCTTTTGTTTTTTTTTTTTTTTAAAAATTTTAAATTTTAATAATATTTTAAATATATTTTAAAAAAAAAATAAAAATAAAAATTTAAATAATAAAATAAAAAAAAATAAAAATTTTTTTTATTTTATCTTAAAAATTTTTTTTGTTTCTTATTTTTTTTGGAAAAAAATTTTTAATTTTAAAAAAATTAAAAAGTAAAATCTAATTTTCTTTCATTTTAATAATATTTTTTTATTTTTAAATTTTTTATTTTTATTTTTACAAAAAATTTTATTTTTTTTTCATAATAAAATAAATTAAAAAAATAAATATAAAAAAAAATAAAAAAAAAAAATTATAATAAAATATAATAAAAAAAAAATTTTTAATAAAAATTTTCAATTTTATAAAATTTCTTTATTTTTTATCATTTTATTTTTTTTAAAAAATTTATAATTTTACATTTTTTTAAAATATCAAAAAAAAAAAAAAATAAAAAAAATTTTTTGGGGAAAAAACCCCCAAAATTTTTTTTGTAAAATTTCCCTTTTTCTTTTAAATTTTTTTTTTTTTTTATATTATAATAAAATTTTTTTTATTACATTATAAGATTTTAATATTTTATATTATTTATTTTAATTTTTAAAAATTTTATAATATTTTTGAATTTTAATATTTTTTAATTTTATATTTTAATTTTTTTTAAATTTAATTTTTCAAAAATTAAAATAAAACAATTTTAATTATAAAAATATAAAAAAAATTTCGTTTTAAAAATTTTTTAAAATATTTTTAATTAATTTGATTTTTTTTTTTAAAATTTTTTTTTCTTTACACAAAAAAAAAATGAAAAATCTTTAATATCTAAAAACAAAACCATACATTATTATTTTTTTAATTATTATTTTTATTGTTATTTTTACATTATTATATTTTTTGCAAATATAATTTTAAGAAAATGTTAATTTTAAAATTTTAAAAAAAAATTAAAATATAATAAAATAAAAAAAAAAAAAAAAATTAAAAAATAATAAAAAATTTTAAATTTAAAAATTTTTTTTTCCCAAATTTTAACATTTTTTAGTTTAAATTTTTTTTAATTTAAAATTCCCCTAATAATTAAAAATCCCCCAAAAATCAAAAAAAAACATTTTATTAATTTTTAAAATTTTTTGTTTTCGTTTTTTATTTTGGGAATTTTTTTTTATTTTTATATTAAATGAAATTTTTTATTTTTTCCCATTTTATAAAATTACATTTTATTTTATTTTATATATATTTCAATTTACTTTCCTATTTCATTTTAATATTTTTTAATTAATAAATTTTTTATTTTATTCAAATTTGGGTTTAAAAATTTTTTTTTAAAAATTTTTTAAAAACCCAAAATAAAATTTAATTTTTTAAAAAAAATTTTTTAAAAATTTTTTATATTTTAATGACCATTCTGTAATTAATACTTTATAAAATTTTTTTTTTAAACTACAAAAAAATAAAAATAAAAAAAATTCTTCAATAAAAATTTTAAAAAAAAATTTGATTTTAAATTATTATTATTTATTGTTTTATTTATTCTTATAATATTTTTTTTGGGGCAATAATACTAATAAAAATAATAAAATAATAAAAAATAAAAAAAATAATAAAAAAATAAAAAATAATAATAATAATAATTTTTAAAAAAAAATTAAAAATTAATTTTAAAATGTTATAAAATTTTTTTTTTCCCCCCTTTTATTTTATTTTTATAAATAATCAAAATAAAAATTAAAAATTTCCCCAAAAATAAAAACCCAAAAATAAAAAATAAAAATTTTTTGGTTCCCAAAAAAACTATTTTTTTTGGGGTTTTTTTTTTAATTTTTTTTTTTTTTAATAATAAAACAAATTTTTTATTCAAATTTATCAAATTTTCTTATTTCTTTTATCATCTTTTTTTTTATCTTTTATAATATATTTACCCTTTATTGCAATTAAAAAAAAAAACAATTGTTTTTTATTTTCAAAGGATTTGAAATTTTTTTTAAAAATTTTAAATAAAAAAATAAATTTAAAAACTTAATACAATAAACTTTTTTAAAAAATTTTTTATATCATTATCAATTTATTTTTTCGTAATTTTTACTTTATATATTTTTTTAATTTATATCCTTAAAAAAAAAAATTTAAAAAAAAAATAAATTAAAAAAACAAAAATTTTCCATGATTATTTTTTTAATATTTAACATAATTATTTTTTTTTTTTTACATTAAATAATTTTTTTTAAAATAAATAAAATTTTTTAAAAAAAAATTATTTAATAAAAAATAAAAAAAATTTAATAATAATAAAATAATAATAATATAATAAAAAATTAAATTTAAAAAATTTCCCTTTTTATTTATTTTATATCATTTTTTTGTTTAAATAAATTTGTAATTATTTTTTTTCCCAAAAATTCAAAATAAAAAAAAAAAAAAAAATATTTTATAATTAAAAAAATTTTTAAAATTTTTTTTTATTTTAATTTTTTTTTTTCCTTTTTTAAAATTTTTTTTTATTATAAAACAATTTTTATTTTTAACAATTTTTCGAATCACAAATCGAACTCATTTTTATTTCAAATTTATATTTAAATTTTTTTTTATTGAATTTTTCCCTTTTTTTTTATTATTATCAATCGGGGTTATATATTATTTTTAAAAAAAAATTAAAACCCAAAAATAATATAAAAAAAAAATCCCTTTAATAACATTTTTAAATTTATTATTATTTTTTAATTGTTCTTTTTTGAATTTTTTATAATATTTTTTTTAAAATTATATACCATACAAAAATAATAAAAATAAAACAATAATTTAAAATAAAATTTTTAACCATATTATTATTATTTTATTTATTAAAATTTTATATTTTTTTTAAAAATTTAAAAAATTTTTTAATAATATAAAAATTAAAAATAAAATAAAAAAAATTTTTAAAATAAAATTAAAATAATTTAAAATAAAAATAAAAAAATAAAAAATTTTAATAAAAAAAATTTAAAATTTTAAAATTTTTTTTTATTTTAAATAT
>NW_023643790.1:0-5000 GCF_015228065.2 Penaeus monodon | reverse complement strand
AAAAATATTTAAATAGTTTTATACATATGGCCCCCCATATATATATTAATATATATATATATATATATATATATTAATATATATATATATATATATATATCAGTTGACACCTAAATGCTGTAGCATTGTTGGGAGAAGGGATTCAGAATGCGTATTAAATATAAATCCAATGATTTTAAATAAGTGTTTAACAACTTTGTTCCTCCACATACATGCGCATACACACATCGATGATTCATAGTAGCCCTAATGCGGTTTTGTTTTCTGGTTAATATTGTAAAATGATTATAACGTAGCATATATTCTGTTACAAAATCATTGGGTATGGATCTGACAAAAAGAAAATACGCGTCACTTTAATACTTCTTAAACATATCAAGATAATATAGTATATAAATGTACACACACACACCCACACACAACACACACCACACACCACACATGAAATATAACTATATATATATATAATACATAATAGTATATATATATATATATAAATTATATATATATATATATATATATAAAAATATTATACTATATATATATATATATATGTGTGTATGTGGGGTGTGTGTGTGTGTGTGTGTGTGCGTGTGTGTGTGTGTGTGTGTGTGTGTGTGGGGTGTGTGTGTGTGTGTGTGTGTGTGGTGTGTGTGTGGGTGTTACTATATTTTACAGCACATGCACTGGTGAGAGTCGACTCTTTGCATTTTGATATTTACCCTTCTTGGAATCATCCTGCTAGTAGTTGCTTGAGTGAAAACAAACATGTATTTTCTCGCACTCGCTCAGCCGTTCTCCTTTTAAAAACGCAGACTTATGGAATGATGATAGCGAAAACAATTATCAGATTTTAGCACAAGATAAAGGGCATTCAGAAAAAAACGACACGAATTAGGCATTCTGTTTCGAAACTCAACACAAAGCTTTTACTCTGTATTTCCATAGACGCTAAACACACACACACACACACACACCACACACACACACACACACACACACCCCCACACACACACACACACACACACACCCCACACACACACACACACACACACACACACACACACCCGCATGGGCGCGCGCAATTATAAAACAGCTATATAATCACTGTAGCCCTATGCTGTTTTACGTTCAGTTATGTTCTGTAATGAAGAACATAATGTAGCATGTCTTCTATTTACTATCATTCAAAAAGTCATTTCATTAGTTCAATTACTAGTGGTGCAGCTACAATGCCTCAGCGATTTTGCAGAGGTTTTATTTGATTATAGCATCTTCGTGTTTCAAGAAATATGCAGTTACAATAGATACTTGTGTTGAAAGTGGAAAATGCCGCCTCACCTCTATGGGTGCTACCATTTCGATAAAAAAATTTCCCAGAAAATCTCATTTGAAAAAATATCCCACTATACAGCAAACGATAACTAATGCTACAATTTTGTTATGATTATATAAAGAAAATGAAATATCAATATCTCATGTAATTTCAAAAAACAGATATCAATACACTTATTGGTTATTAATATTATACCAATCACAGTCTTACAAATTACTCTATGTTTACTCGAAACTGTGCCAAATATACAAATATGGGACCCAGTAGGTGTACTGAAATATAATTCCGGAACTTTTTTTTTATTCTTTTATTTTTATTTATTTTATTTTATTATTTATTTTTACTTTTTTTTTTTTTTTTTTTTTTGGGGGGGGGGGGGGCAATACATGCATAATATCCAGCAGTCTGTGAATGGACTACTCTTGTTTATAACGAAACCTGTGATTGGTTCCTAATATTTCGCAAATGTTTTCTCTAACAACTAATATCACCCATTAGAATTATATAAAAAATGTGGAAACATTACAGTGTTCTGCCCACTGCCAACATTATTGCTTGGAATATGAGGTGTTTAAAAAAGAGCAATTGGACCTGGTTAAACTGGCAACTTTAGCGTAATCTCGATAGCCAAACATCGATGACAATGGTTAATCTTACATTATTTGTTAACATAAATATTCGTTATATTATAAATGTAAAACGCATTAATTTTAGAAGGTAAACTACGAATTACATGTAAATTGTAATTTTCTCTCCTGATTTATTGTAATAAATTATCCAATTGCTTAATGGGTTGTTTTGTATAGGACGAAATCCCATAGCATTTGACCATATACGGACAGGGAAATACAAGGCAGCAGTTATGTTGGGAGAATTCCCATGGGTGGGTGCTTCATGCGCAAGGTGATTTGAAGCAATGGTGTGGAAGCCTAAATAGTATTAAGTGCTTGCTTGCCTTCTCATTTGCAGCTGCCACCACTGGCTAGCCTAGTACAAAAAAGGGAGCAGCTCTGCATAAGCCTCCCCTTTCAAGCCTCTCCGTCATCGAGACTTCTGCAGTGCCTCTTCGTGGCCACCCATGGATACTGGGCACCTTGCAGTCCCAGGCTAAACTGTGGGGGATCTTGGACCAACAGAGGGCCCTAGAAGTACAGAGCCATGGCTCACTGGCATGTGGACATGCCCTGGCCCTGTACCAACTCCTGCCCCTTAGCCACCTTGGGGTAATTGGGTGGCTCTGGGAGGTGGGCCTTGCCAGCCCTCCTCCCCTTAGATAACTCACCGGCTACTACCGAAATAAATGGATATGCAGGGGGGAGGGGTGCTGTCCCTCCCACCCAATAAGCAAGGTAAATGTCAGGGCACATGATGGGAACAAGAGTTACTTGTCCTGCGCCCCAGCAGGTACCAACCCACCATGAAGCTTGGGGGGCAAAGCCCTAGGGAACCCCATAGGCAGATGTGAGGGCCCCACAGCCTGCCGACCCCTTTTATTTGGGGCAGCGTCGGCGGGAATGGCAGAGGTGGTGTGCACCTGGAGTGACTGCCCAAGGCTTAACCTCAGGTGAACTATCCATGTAGGTGCTTGGAACATCCAGACCTTGCGGCAGGATGAGCGGTTACTTCTGCTATCGAGGGAATTGGAGCAATTGAGAGTTGAGGTGGCTGCCCTCTCGGATCTGAGAAGACCTGGCAACAGTACGATCAGTATGGGTATTACACCTACTACTGGTTGGGCCACAGCGATGGTCATCACCTCCAAGGAGTAGCCATAGCCAACTCCAGCTGACTTCAACCCTCGGTAGTTGAGGTGACACCGTTTGATGAGCATATTATGGCATTGACTTTGAAGCATGCTTTTGGCTTCATGTCTCTTATTCCTATATATTTGCTCCTACTGATGTTTGCAAACTCGATGTGAAAGAGGCGTTCTACGCCAAACTCTCATCCATGGTAGACAATTGCCCCCAGCGAGATATTCTGGGCGACTTCAATGCATTATCTGGCTGTGATTGGCTGGCTATGAGATGTCTGTCGGCCCCCATGGCTCGGGAGCTGATCTCAGCAGCGAGAACAGCCTCCTTCTCCGGGACTTTGCTAGGTCCCAGAGAATGAGGATCTCTAGCTACTGCTACCAGCGCTCCAACCCGCATTGGAGTTTGCCTGTGGGTTCACCATGGCAGTCTCTGATCGATTCACAGAGCTTGATAACCTGACATACCCAGTTGTTCTGAGGGAGTTCTTCAAGCGCGAAACACTCGAACCAGCCTTCGAGTCCATTGGCGTACGCCCAGGGCAAGGCAGAATTCCATCTCCCTGGAGACATTGGAGGTCACTGAAGCATGTCGCATGGCTCGGCTGATTGGCAATCAGGCCTTGCGTTGCTCTTTGGTGCATAGGGCTCAGACACTGCTGAGAAGGGACAAAGAACAATTCATCAGGAATCTTGCTGAGGAGGTTGAAGGCCATTTCTTGGTAAAACAATCTTTGCCTGCCTACCAAGCCCTGAGGAAAGCTGAACTCTAAGCCCTCTTGCAGATGACTGCAGTCCGCTCAGTGGTCGGACAGATCATCTCAGATCATGTTAGGGTTTGTAATCACTGGGCTGAGTATTTTGTGCATTTGTACCAGGTAGACCCTCCAACGGTTAGCTTGTGCCATACTCACCATCAGCGAGGAACCTCCTACCCTAATGTTAGGATGGCGATTTCCAAGCTGAAGTGTGGGAAAGCTGCAGGCATATGTGATATCCCTGCTGAACTCTAAAGGCTGGAGGTGAACTATGGCTCGGGGGCTTGCATGCAGTCTTTGACTGCCATCTGGCAGGTCTGGTACTATTCCCCCTGACCTGTTGAGGGGCGTGGTCATCCCTCTCTGGAAGAGGAGAGGGGATTGCTGGGACTGTAGCAACTACTATGGCATTACACTGCTCAGCATACCAGGAAATGTTTTTGCCCACATTCTTCTGAAACAGATCTGCGCCCACCTACTAAAGCACCAGAGACGGGAGCAGTCTGGATTCACTCCTGGCAAGTCCAGAATAGACCGAATACTATCGCTTTGAGTAATTGTGGAACACTGTCCTGAGTTTGGTCATGGGTTACTTGCAGCCTACATCGACCTCAAGAAGGCATTTGACTAGGTTACATCGTGATTGCTATGGGAGATCCTGAGACTTGGGAATTCCGACATAGATTATTGGCCTAATAGCAAGCTTCTATACCGGTACTGAAAGTGCTGTAAGGAGTGATGAGGGCCTGTTCAAACTTCTTCCCTGTTAATTTAGGGATGAGGCAAGGCTGTGTCCTTGCACCAACACTTTCAACACCCGATGGACTGGATAATGGGCAGACCTTGACTTACCAACAATGTTGCTATCCTATCTGAGTCCCTGGAGTCACTGATGGTGGCTCTTGATGTGTTAGTAATGAGGCGAAAGCCTTAGGCCTAGAGGTCTCCTGGACCAAGACCGAGATTCAGGACTCGGAGGACTGTTAGGGGAAGTCGTTCAGTCGATCCATGCCTGCAGTGAGGACATTGATAACGTTGAAGTCACAGAGAGTTTTACATCCCTGGTAGCATAGTCCATATCTCTGGGCTGTCAGACGAAGAAGTCAGAAGATGGATTGGTCTGGCAAACAGGAGTCATGAAACAATCAAACAA
>NW_023643789.1:5000-9029 GCF_015228065.2 Penaeus monodon | reverse complement strand
GGACCTCTGAGGGCGTGGCATCCCTCTCTGGAAGGGGAAAGGGATCGATGGACGTAGCAACGTGGCATTACACTGCTCAGCATACCAGGCAAGGTTCTCGCTCACATTCTTCTGAAACGGATCCGCAACCACCTACTGAGGCACCAGAGACCGGAGCAGTCTGGATTTACTCCTGGCAAGTCCACAATAGACCGTATACTAGCGCTTTGAGTAATTGTGGAACGCCGTCGTGAGTTTGGTCGTGGGTTGCTTGCAGCCTACATCGACCTCAAGAAGGCGTTTGACTCGGTGCATCGGGAATCGCTATGGGAGATCCTGAGGCTCAGGGGAATTCCGACACAGATTATTGGCCTGATAGCAAGCCTCTATACTGGTACTGAAAGTGCTGTAAAGTGTGGTGGGGGTATGTCGAACTTCTTCCCTGTTAATTCAGGGGTGAGGCAAGGCTGTGTCCTTGCACCCACACTTTTCAACACTTGTATGGACGGATAATGGCAGAGCTACTAGCCAAAGTCAGTGCGGAGCAACACTAGGCAATATTAAGGTCTCGGACCTTGACTTTGCCGACGATGTTGCCATCCTATCTGAGTCCTTGGAGTCACTTGTGGCGGCTCTTGATGCATTTAGCAATGAGGCGAAGCCCCTAGGCCTAGAGGTCTCCTGGACAAGACCAAGATTCAGGACTTTGGGGGCCTGTTAGGGGAACCCGTTCAGTCGATCCATGCTTGCGGCGAGGACGTTGAAGTCACAGAAAGTTTTACATACCTTGGTAGCATAGTCCATATCTCTGGGTTGTCAGACCAGGAAGTCAGTAGACGGATTGGTCTGGCAACAGGAGCCATGAACTCGATCAACAAGAGCGTTTGGAGATGTCGGTACCTATGCAGAAGGACCAAGCTGCGTGTCTTCAAGGCCTTGATACTTCCAGTTTTGCTCTATGGAAGCGAAACCTGGATGCTATCCAGTGCCTTGGAGTCTCGCCTTGATGCCTTTTGTAACAAGTCCCTTCGCCGGATCATGGGGTACAGTTGGCAGGACCACATGTCCAACCGGCGGTTACACCGTGAGACTGGCATGGTACCTGTTACTTGCATAATCCGGGATCGCCAACTCAGGCTATATGGCCACCTAGCTCGCCTCCCTATGGACGACCCTGCCCACCAGGTTGTCTCTCTGCGAGACAACCCTGGGTGGAGGAGACCTGTGGGACGTCCTAGGAGATCATGGCTTGGGCAGCTCGACGAGACCTGTCGTGAGGAACTAGAGATGGGCCGTGTGCCTGCCTGGAGACTCGCCTCGAGGGATCCTCGTGGCTGGAAGCGAAGGGTGGATGCGGCCATGCGCCCCCGTCGGCGTTAGCCCTTGATGATGATGATGAAACTCCTGCAATTTCCTGTGGCCCATCTGGACCTACATAAGCCCCAGAGACTTTTGTATTCGTCTGGGTGGTGCGCTGCTTACCTGTTGTCCCTTTGTAGCAGGTTTGGCAATAAGGGAGCGGCTCAAGACAGAGCTCGATCCTCTAGTGCACTGGAGAACGCAACCAGTCTGCCACTAGAGGGGGTCGAGTATAGGCCTCTCTTTACCTCACCTCTTCTCACCATCACCGCACCCCTTATCTCTCACCCGACCACATCACCCACTCACCCGACCATGCAACGAAAATGACCAAATAAAAATTAAAACTCTTGGTGGTCCCACCCAGAAAAAGCATGAGACCCTAGCCAATGCACTTTTCAAAGCAGAAATCAGAGTACTTCGGTACTTCACCTCCATGACGGCTACCTGGCTTTAATAGATGACAACCATGCCGAGAAGCTCTTCTCGAAGGATGTCGTCCAGACCCTGGATAACTTGGCTTCTCCCCGGTAATCCCGATTGACATGAAAGGCTAAGCTAACACTCATCTTCAAAAACTAGACCGACAAGTCGCCAACGAGTTGGAACACGATATTGAGGAAGAAGTCACGTCTTCCTTCCCGGGAGCCCAAGTAGAAGACATTTACATCATGAAAGCAAACAATATTTTCAAAGTCAGATTTTCTGACCATGCCACAGCCAAACTAATCAAAGAGAAAGGGATTTACCTCTTCCAGGTATTTGTTGCCCCCTAGCAAATAGAATTTGAGAGGTTCACACCTGTCAAACAATGCATGAACTGCTTTGGCTATGGGCACCTGAAAACCCACTGCAAAGCAGAGAAAAGAACGCGATGCATTGAGTGTGGTTCCAACACCCACTCCTTTAGGGACTGTAGGAGTTCCGTTAGAAAAATGCCTAAACTGCGGCGGTGCCCACCGAACTTTTGCTAACAGCTGTCCCTCCAGAAAGGAGGCTATAAAAATCTCCTAGGAGAAAGTTAAGGAGAAGGAGAAAAAAAAAGAAACCAAGCCATACAGGGCCGTGTCCCAAAAGGCGGCACAGGAAACTGTGCAGGCCACCACCAATGCCTGGAAACCGCTCATTAACCAGGTCCGCCAGGAGATTAAACACAAACAGTCTGAACCCTCCATCCACCTGGCCCTCCCTAACGATCTCTCCAGGGAGATTCTCTTAGTCCTCCTTCATGCACACATGCAAAATATCATTGCCCCTGAAAAGGGGTACAGATATCATGCAAAAGCAGCACTGGAGGCAAACAACCTTCCAGCCCTAGACCTTGGGGAATCTGACTCTTGGGGCATCCTTAAGGTGATTCAACCCCTAGCCAGACTGCTCAGGACCAGCCTGAACAAACACAGCCCCAGGCACCAAAGCCTCAGCCTGCACAGGCCCAGGCAGTGGAGCCTCTACCTGCACAAGTTCAGCCCACCAAGCCCCTGCCCCAGTCACTGGAACCTCAGCTTGCTGAGAACCAGACACCGGAGCCCCAGTCAGTTCCCCCTCCTAAAGCAACCTCGGCACCTCCCTCCACGGCCTCCTCCTCTCGTCAATCGATAAGGCCAAAGAACATAAAAATCCCCCCTGTCATAGAGCTCAGGGATATCCCCAGCAATATCCCTCTGAGCACCCCTGATGCCCCACCTCCTACACCAGACCTTACAGACCCCACTGGAACCTTCACTGATGACGAGGGGCTGGAGCACCTCATGGACGGGACTGCAATGCAAGTCACGCTGTCATCTTATCTCCCTCTAAACACACTTCAGAGATCATCTGTTTATCCAGGCTTTGCTTTTACACCCACACACCCATGTATTTATATATTTCTATCAATCTATCTATCTCACTTTATATACCTATGTGTGTTTGTGAATTTATGTAAATATGTATATGTATATGTATATATATATATATATATATATATATATATATATATATATATATGTGTGTGTGTGTGTGTGTGTGTGTGTGTGTGTGTGTGTGTGTGTGTGTGTATTTGTGTGTGTGTATATATAAATATATAAATGTGTATATATATATATATATATATATATATGTATATATATATATATATATATATATATATATATATATATATGTTTACGTATATATATATTTATATAAATATAGATTGAGAGAGAGAGAGAGAGAGAGAGAGAGACAGACAGACACACAAACAGACAGAAAAAGAAAGAGATACATACGTATATATGAGTATATATTCATATATATATATGTATATATTTATACGAACCTTACATATTTATATATATGTGTATATATATAAATATATATATATATACACACACATATATATATATATATATATATATATATATATATATATATATATATATATATATATATATATATATATATATATATATATATGTCTCCTTTTAATCTCGGAATCTTTGTTTATTCACAAGATCAAATCAAAGTGAAACAACAACTCAACAGCCACAGTTATTTACGGTGTAATTACGTGACTGTAATTACTTGTTTAGTTGTTTATGGTATGTTTTTTTTCGTTTTTTTAGTTTGTACATACGTTTTCCCCTATTTTTCCGTCGATTTTTGTTTTTGTTTCGATTATTTCAAGTTTTTTAAACTTTGACTGTTATTTCTTGCCTGGGGGGCTCCAAT
>NW_023643788.1:0-2500 GCF_015228065.2 Penaeus monodon | reverse complement strand
ACACAATGCCCCGTGACACCCACACAGTCTCTGTGGTGCATCTGGAAGTCGCATAGTGGCCAACATATCAGGCCGCACTAGGGGTCTTCTCAGCCCCAGTGTCCACTGTCAGGCGGCATGGCTTCCCATCTATTGAGCCCTCCACCTGCATCGTGCTGGTTCGACGGCAGCTTACCCAAGTCGGGGCCCGGGAACCGAGGACGGCTGAGTTTCGGCCCCCTTCTCCAGCCTGTCCGAGTTTTCCGCCTGTACCACTTCCTTAGCCTTAGGACATGCACTCGGATGGTGACCATACCTACCACAGTCCTTGCAGCACTGCTGGAAGGCATCAGAATCCGTTCGGTTGAGAAGACGTGTTCTCCGCTCCCTCTGACACTGACTACGTTGTGCCCTACCTATCCGCAGCCCCAACAAAGCCTTGGAAAGTTCTCCCGGGCTCACCTTCCTCAATGCTATTTTCTCCACTTTAGCCTTCCGGCCCCGGAGGTCACGGCGGGGCTGAGCAGCTGGCCCTAGGCCACTGGTTGCCTTCAGGAAGGCCTCGAACTCCAAGGCCCTCGACAGCGCCACCTGCAGGTCCTCAGGGTGTGCCTGTTTGATGTAGATTTGCAGCTGCTGGTCCTGTAAAGCGTCAACAAAGAAATCACGGGCCAGGACCACGATCATCTCTTCCGCAGCGCAGGGTACGACCTCCTTACCAGCGCCTCCACAATCTTGCGCCAGCTGGGACAGTGGGCTCGCCACGCTCACGAGTCCGCTTCTTCAAGTGGGGCCCGATATACCTCGGCCTGGTGGTGGTGCCCGAAATGGCGTTTCAAAGCTCTGCCACGCTGGTGTAAGAGTCCTGTTGGGATGCCAGCAGATGCCCCAACACTTCCACCGCTGGGGCCCATTAGCGCTGTTCCCAGCTGCAGGGCCTTCTCTTCCTGGCTCCTGCCTGGGAGGCACCATATGCCTCCCAGGCCACCTTCTCGTCGTACTCAGCTGGTTACGCCTCACAGAATATCTGGAGGCCGAGGGGCTGCAGGGGGGAGAACGCGTGCCGTGAACTAACACACCTGGGGGGGGGGAAGGGGGTGAGGGAGGTAAAAAAGGGGGGTTGACCGGGGTCCGAGTTGCCGCCACCTATACCCAAGGGAGCGGTTCCGATGGGTCCCCAGCCTTTTGCAGCGACCACTGGCTGCGACACGACGCTGCGAGGCCGGGGGTTTCCTGCCACAGACCCCAGGCGCCCCCAGTAAATCTCCCATTGGATCTTTTGCCAGAACCTCGTCTCCCTTCTCTGCTTGCAACTTTTACACCTGTGACGCCGCCTTTCTTTTTCACTTCCCCCCTAGGCCCTGAATCGCCCTTCAGAGTCTGCACCTCCTCCACAGTTCCCTTCCGTGTTGCAGGTTTGTGGTGTACGCTGATTTTCCATCTTCCAGATGCGAGATGCTCTGTAGCACCTCAACAAATTTGGGAGAACTGTTCCTTGCCTTCCTTGCCGATTCGGCGAGATGGTGGGGCCTGCCGCGTGCCCCCTGTGCCTGCTCTTCTGCCCTTGTGCCATTTCCTCCCCCAAAACCCGGCCGCATGGGAGTGATCAGGTCCATCGGCTGGATTACCTCACTGGCCTGCCTCTTTGGAAAAAGACATGATAAATCGGGGTCACTGATCAAATATCACAAATCCCATCCACACCAATTTTTTAACCGCCACCTGTCTCTCTGCCCCCAAAAAAAAGGTAGGCTAGGCAGACGGCGTGTTATATACAGGGGCGGAAAATGAACAGTCCAAAAAAGGACCGAAAACACCACAGCGTCCCAGAACACAGGAGGGAAAAGCCCAAATGGCGAGGCAGGGCACGAAGAAACCAAAAAAACAGTCTTTCCTTTTTTTACACAAGTTATTTACCCGACATTTTTAAGGCACAATACAGGGGGAAACCGCATTTTACATACACGATACAGTGATACAGCTTTAACAGGGGAGCACGAAATATATCAGATCAAAGGGCACACACGGGGCTTCCAGGGCAACCCAACCCCGTCCCTTGGGGTTGTTCCCCCGCTCAAGCCAGTGCGTTTTGTTTTCCCAGGGCCCTTCATGTTAAACACATCCCAGTCATCCTTTTTATGTTAAACCATGTTTGCACAGAGGGCAAAGACCCATGGCGTAGCAATAATAATGTAAATTTATATTTCACCACCACACACAACACACACACACAGAAAAATGTCTCTTGTATATATACAATATTAATATATATATTTTTATAATATATATTATATTATATATATAAAAAATTTAATAACGAAATATATATATGTAATAGGGCATAATATTATATATATATATATATATATTTTAAAATTTTATAATATTTATATATAATAATATATATATTTAATATATATATATATATATATAATATATATATATAATATATATATTAATAATATGATATTATTATTTCATATGAAAAAATTTAATAATGCAACGCCACAATGATATCAAA
>NW_023643787.1:30000-38214 GCF_015228065.2 Penaeus monodon | reverse complement strand
TTTAAAAAAATTTAAAAAAAAAAAAATTGGAAATTAAATTTTAAAACTAAATTTTTTTTATTTTATTTTTCCAATTTTATTAAAAGCAAAAAAATTTATTAGTTTTAAAAAAAAAAAATTATTTTTTAAATTAATATTTTTATTTATTATTTGTTTTTTATTTTTTTTATTTTATTTTTATTATTTTTAAATTATTTTATTATTTTTTATTTTTTTTAAATTTTATTTTTTATTTTATTTTAAATATTAGTTTTATTGCCAAAAAAAAAATTAAAACGTAATAATAACAAAAAATATAATAAAAAGTAAAATTATAATAATAAAATTTGTTTAATTGTTATTAAATTTATTATTGTTTTTATTACATTATTATTTTCTTAGGGTAGAAATTTTGTAAAAAAAAATTTATTAAAACATAAAAAATTAAAGTAAAAAACGATTTTAATTTAAAAAAATATAAAAAAAATATTATAAAGACTTTATTTTTGTTTTATTTTGTTTTTACTATTATATTGTAGTTGTTTTTATTAGATGTAAAATATATATTATAACTGAAAAATTGCAATGTAATGTAAATTGAAAATAAGAGATAAAATTGCAATAATGAAAAATAATGATGAAATGATGATAATGTGAGATAACGATAATAATGTGATAATCATGATAATAATGTTTAAATAACAGGGAATTGTGTCATATAAAATAAAAAAAGGTAAAAAAAAAAAACCCCAAAAAGTCGAAAAAGCGGAAAAATTACGAAAATGCCTTTTGAGAGAGACCCAAAAGACTTTTTTTTTCCCATTTTTGATGATTCGGCAATTTTTGGGGTAAAAAGATAACAATTACCAAATTCATTAATCATGCAATAGATGAAAAAAGTGAGAAAAAAGAGAATTTGGAAACATTGATGATTTTACTATTATTACTTTTATATTATTATTAGCTATTTTTTATTATTATTAATTATTTTTAAATTTATTATTTTTTTTAAATTTATTTTTTTTTTTAATTTTTTTATTTTTAATTATTATTTTTTATTATACTTTAAAATCTTTAGGTTTTGAAAAAAAATTATTATAACTGTAAAAAAAACAATAAAAATAATAAAAAATAAATTAAATAATACAATTTTTATAATATTGTTTTTAAAATTTTATTATTGTTATTATTATATTATTATTTTCTTACGGTAGATAATTGTAAAATAATTATTATAACGTAAAAAATTACAGTAATAACGATATTAATTAAAAAAGATAAAAAAATGTTTATAAAGACTTATTTTGTTATTATTATTTTATTCTTTTTATATTGTAGTTTTTATTAGTATGATGTAAAAATATTTTTTAAACTGAATAATTGCAATGATAATGATAAAATTGCAATAAATGATGTAATAATTGCAAAAATGAGAAATATGATGATAATGTGATAATAGATAATGATGATGATAACGATAATAAGAGTAATCATGATAATAATGATGATAATAACGGGAAATTGTGCCTAATAAAAAAAAAAAGGTAAAGAAAAAAAAACCCCAAAAACAAAAAAAGGGGAAAAATTGGAAATATATTTTTAATTGGCCCAAAAGACGCCAAATTTTGAAAATTTGGCTTTGGGAAAAATTTAAAAAAAAAATTTTTCAGTTTCTTTTAATCTGAAATAATAGTAAAAAGTAAATAAAAGAATTAAAATTTTATTTTTTATTTTTTTTTAAATGAATTTACATTTATTTTATTATTATATTTATTTTTTATTAATTATTTTATTATTATTTTATTTTTTTTATTTTATTATTATTTTTTCTTATTTTTTTTGATTTTTCAAAAATATTATAATTTGAAAAATACAAAAAAATTTAAAATAATATAATTAAAAAAAAATTTTTTAAAAATTTTTTGTTTTTAAATATTATATTTTAAATTTTTTTTTTTTTTGGGTTTTTTTAAAAAATAATTATTTAAAAGAATATTAAAAATAAACGTATTAATTAAAAATAATTTTAAAAAATTTATAAAACGTTATTATTTTATTTTTTTTCCCTTTTATTATTTTATTAGAAAGATAAAACTAAAATTTTAAAAAAATTGAATTTAAATATAATAAAAAAAATAATGATTGAAAATAATTGCAATAATGATAAAATATATGAAAATGATAAATGAATGTTTGATAAAAATAATATGTTTTTAAAAAAAAAAATGAAAAAAAATTTGAAATAAAAAAATGTAAAAGAGAAAAAAAAATCAAAAGTCGAAAAAGGCGGCAAAATCTAGGCGCAATATAGCCTCTTTGAGAGGTAGACTCCAAAATGACGTTTTTTTTCCATTCATTTGATGATGTACATTCTGTCAATAAGTGTCCGCATGGGTAATCCATGATAAGCAAATTACCAGAATTCTATTAATCATTGACATAATAATGTAAAAGGCAGAATAACAGAGAATTTGGAGTAACTTTGATGATTATTACTATTATTACTATTATCAGTATTATCTGAGCATTATTATTATTATTATTATTATTATTATTATTAGATTATTATTATTATTATTATTATTACTTATTATTATTATTATTATTTATTATTATTATTATTATTATTATTATTATTTTACTTTATTATTACTATTAATCATTAGTATTATTGTCCAAAAAATATATTATAACTGTAGTCTACCTATAATAATAATAATAGAGAGTTATAGATTAGTTAATAATACTAACATTGTTATAATTTGTTATTAATATTTCATTATTGTGTATTATTATGCATTATGTATTGTGTTCTTGACGGATAGTCATAATTAAAATATATATAACAGTAATAATACAGTAATCACGATAGTTAATTAAATAATGATATAATAATAATTATAAAGCGTTATTATAGTTATTATTATTGTTATTACTATTAGTATTTGGAGTTGTTATTAGTATAGATATGTAAAGAGATATATTATAACTGCAATCATGTGCATAGATAATGATAATAAATGGCAATCATGATTTAATAATTGGCAATAATGATATAATGATGATGAATAATGATGATAATGTGATAATGATGATGAAACGATAATAATGATGATAATCATGATAATAATGATGATAATAACAGGAATTGTGTCCATATATAATAAAAAAAAGGTAAAAGAGAAAAAAAATCCCAAAAGTCGAAAAAGCGGCAACAATATCTAGCGAAAATTAGCCTTTGAGAGTAACTCCAAAATGACGGTTTTTCCTTGCAGGTTGAGATTCCTGGCAATTATTAGGGGCTAATAATGAGAACAATTTACCATAATTCTATAATCAGTGACCAATAATGATTGAAAAAGTAGAGAATAAAGAGAATTATAGATAATGCATTTGATGATTAGATATTATTACTATATCATTATTATTATGCACTAGTATTATTATTATTATTATTATTATGATGATTATTATTATTATTATTGGATTATTATTATGTATTATAATTATTATTATTATTATTATTATGAACTATTAGTATTTATTATTATTCATTATTATTATTTAATCATCTATTATTATTTGCGCAAAAAGTGTGTTGTTTGTGTGTCATGTAAGAGGCTTAGCACACATCATAACTATATCATACACATAATTAATGGGGATTATTATTGTATGGTTATTATTATCTTATGATTATTCCTATACTGGTAGTATAATTGTAAAGATAATTATTAGAACAGTAATATTATACAGTACTAAACGATATTAATTAAATAATGATATAAATACTGATTAAAAGACGTTATTATTGTTATTATTTATTGTGTATTACTATTGTCATTATGTTGTAGTTGTATATTAGTATAGATGTAAAAATATAATATTATAACTGGCATAATTGCAATGATAATGAGATAATTTGCAATAATAAATGATTAATATTGCAATAATGATTATAATGATGATGTTTATGATGATAATGATGATAATATGATGATAAACGATTAATAATGATGATATCATGATAATAATGATGATAATAACAGGAATTGTGTCCATATAAATAATGAAAAAAAGGAAAAGAAAAAAAATCCCCAAAGTCGAAAAGCTGCAAAATCTAGCGAAGTTATATAGCCTTTTGAGAGTAGACTCCAAAAGGACGTTTTTTTCCATTCATTTGAATTATTCTGTCTGGGCAATTATTTATGGTAAAATGATAACAAGTTACCAGAATTCTATTAATCATGCAATAATGATAAAAAGTGAAAAAAGATAATTGGATAACAGTTGATGATTATTCTATTATTACTATTATCATTTAATTATTAGCATTATTATATTTATTATTATTATTATTATTCTTATGATTATTATTATTATTATTATTATTATTATTATTAATTATTATTATTATTATTACATTATTATTAGTTATTAGTTATTATTACTTTATCATTAGTATTATTGCCAAAAAAATATGATTATAACTGGAATAAAATAACAATAATAGATAATAATAAGTATAATTTATAAATAATACTAATTGTTATAACTATTGTTATTATATTAATTAATTGTTCATTTATTATCATTATTATTCTTCTTACTGGTAGTATAATGTAAAAATAATTATTATAACGTAATAATTACAGTAAATAACGATATTACTTAAGTATAATGAATAAATATGATTATTAAGACGTTTATTGTTGATTATAATTAAGTTTATTACTAATTAGTATTGTGATTGTTATTAGTATATAGATTTAAATGATATATAATTATAACTGCAATAATTTGCAATGATATGATAATAATTGCATAATGATGATAATAATTGGCAATAATGATGATAATATGATGATAATGATGATTTGATAGATAATGAATGATGATAACGATATAATGATGATAATCTGATAATTGATGATAATAACGGAATTGTTGTCCATATATAATAAAAAAAAAGGTAAAAGAAAAAATAATCCGCAAAAGATCGAAAAAGCTGCAAAATTAGCGAAATATAGCCTTTTGAGAGTAGACTCCAAAATGACGTTTTTTTCCGATTCATTTGATGATTATGGCAATTATTGGGTGATAATGATAACAATTACCAGAATTCTATTAATCAGGGACATTATGAATGGTGATGAAACGTGAGAATAAGAGATTTGGATAACTTTGATGATTATTACTATTTATTACTTTATCATTATTATTAGGCATTATTATTATTGATTATCTTATTATTATATTATGATTAACATATTATTATTTCATTATTATTATTAGTATTATTATTATTATTATTATTATTACTTTATCATTAGTATATTACCAAAAAATATTTATAACTGTAAGAATAACCATAAGAATAATAATAAGTATATGTATAATAATACTAAAGTGTTACTAATCTGTTCTTTCAATATTCTGTACTTGTTCATACACTGATTATCATTATTATTCTCTCTTACCTGGTAGTATTATTGTATAAATAATTATTATCACAGTAATAATTACAGTATAAACAGATATTATACTCAAAATAATGTTATAAATCACTGTTTATGACAACGTTATTCTTGTTATTATCATTGTTATATACTATTATTATTGTAGTTGTTTATTAGTATAGTGTAACCAATATATTATTATAACTGCCACAATTGCAATGATAAATGATAATAATTTTGCAATAATGCTGATAATAAATTGCAAAATGATGATAATGATGCTGATAATGATGATATAGTGATAACGATAATAATGATGATATCATGAATATAAGATGATAAGACCAGGAATTGTGTCCCATGCATATATAAAAAAAAAACTGGTACACAATAAAAACAAATGCCCAAAAGTCGAAAAAGCGGCAATCTAGCTCGCAATATAGCCTTTTGAGAGTAGGACTCCAAAAATTGCCGTTTTTTTTCCATTCATTTTGCTGATTTCTGGCAATTATTAGGGTACATAAGATCACAATTACCATAATTCTATTAATCATGACAATAATGATGATAAAACGTGAGAATAAAAGACTTTGGATAACTTTGATGATTATTACTATTATTACTATTATCATTATTATTATTATTATTATTATATATTATTATTATTATTATTATTATGATTAGTATTATGATTATTATTATTATTAGTTATTACTTTATTATGATTATTATTCTTATTATTATTATTATGTATTATTATTGATTATTATTATTATTACTTTAAATCTAGTATTAATTGCCAAACAATATATAAACTGTAATCAATAACAATAATACTAATAATCAAGTATCAAATTATAATAATACTACATTGGGTATATATATTGTTAATTAATATTATTATTGTTATTATTTCATTATTATTTATTCTCACTGGTAGTATATTGTAAAAATATTTATTAAACAGTAATTTACAGTAATACACGATATTAATTAAAATAACATGATATTCAATAATGATTATAAAGACTTCTTTTGTTATTATTATTGATTATTACTATTATTGTATGGTGCTATAGTTGTTAGATTAGCTTGTCATCATGAGATGTAAAATGATAGTTATAACTGCAAATAATTGCACAATGATAATGCAGTAATAATTGGGGGGACTCCGCATAATATGATAATAATTGCATGGGGTGTGGATAAGGTGTAGCGGTTTTGTTGAAATGATATGTGATATGTATCATACTGGATATGATAGAGGTGTGATGATAACCGTGTGCATAGCGTGGACTTATGGAGTGGGTGATGCTGTAACAAACAGCTCCAGAATGATAATACAGGGATTTTGTCCATATATAATGCAAAAAAAGGTAAAGAAAAAATCACCAAGTCGAAAAGCGGCAAAGCGGCGAAATATAGCCTTTTGAGAGTAGACTCCAAAGTGACGTTTGTGTGTCAAATTCATGGATGCATGTGATAATGCAAGTTATATAACGATATTATGAAACAATTACTAAAGTCTTTAATCATGACATAATATGCTAGAGGAGAGATGACATGAGAAATAAAGAAGGGCGGGTAGGATGCATCGTGTGTCTGTGTGTATAAACATTTGATGATTATTCGATGAGTATATTATCATTTTATTAGCATTATTATTTATTATATTATTATTATTATTACATGATATTATTGTATTATTATTATTAGGTTATTATGATTATTATTATTATTTATTATTATTTATTATATTATTATTAATTATTATATTATTACTTTAATCATAGTATTATTGCCAAAAATATATTTACTGTAATAATACATAATCCTACTTATAATAATAAGTAGAATGTTGATAATATACTAATTGTTAAATATTGTTTTAATATTATGATTGTTATTATTATCATTATTATTATTCTTACTGGTAGTATAATTGTAAAAATATTATTATAACAGTTAATATTTACAGTAATAATGAACGATATTAATTAAATAATGATATAAATACTGATTATAAAGACGTTTTATTTTATTATTATTGTTATTAC
The DNA here is from genome assembly GCF_015228065.2 of Penaeus monodon. Lineage (NCBI taxonomy): Eukaryota > Metazoa > Arthropoda > Malacostraca > Decapoda > Penaeidae > Penaeus > Penaeus monodon. The sequence continues at coordinate 30,719 of NW_023643787.1, read as the reverse complement.
TAATATTATTGTAGTTGTTATTAGTATAGATGTAAAAAATATATTATACACTGTAATAATTGCAATGATAATGATAATAATTGGCAATAATGATGATAATAATTGCAATAATGGATGATAATGATGATGATAATGATGATAATGAATGATAATGAGATGATAACGATAATAATGATGATAATCATGAAATAATTATTATAATCCAGAATTTGTGTCCATTATAATAAACAAAAGGTAAAAGAAAAAAAATCCAAATCGAAAAAAGCGCAAAATCTAGCGAAATATAGCCTTTTGAGAGTAGACTCCAAAATGACGTTTTTTCCATTCATTTTGATGATCCAAAAAAAAACCCCCCCCCCCCCCCCCCCCCCCCCCCCCCCCCTGTCGGCAATTTATTAGGGTAATAATGATAAACAATTACCCGAATCTATTAATCATTGACAATAATGATTAAAAAGTAGAATAAAGAAGAATTTGGATAACTTTGATGATTATTCTTTATTACTATTATTAATTATTATAGCATATATTATTATTATTTTATTATTATTATTATTATTATTATTATTATTATTATTACTTTAATCATTAGTATTATTGCCAAAAAATATATTAATAACTGTAATAATCCACTATGAATAATAAGTATAATTTAATAATACGAATTGTTATAATATTTGTTATTAATATTCTTATTGTTATTATTATCATTATTATTG
>NW_023643787.1:0-27500 GCF_015228065.2 Penaeus monodon | reverse complement strand
ACTTTAATCATAGTATTATTGCCAAAAAATATAGTATAAATGTAATAATAACAATAATATAATAATAAGTATAATTATAATAATACTAATTGTTATAATATTGTTTTTTAATATTATTATTGTTATTATTACTTATTATTATTCTTACTGGTAGTATAATTGTAAAAATATTATTATATAACAGTAATAATTACAGTATAACGATATTAATTAAAATAATGATATAAATAATGATATAACGACGTTATTATTGTTATTATTATTGTTATTACTATTATTATTGTAATTGTTATTAGTATAGATGTAAAAATATATTTATAACTGCAATAATTTCAATGATAATGATAGAATTGCAATAATGATGATAAAATTGCAATAATGATGATAATGATGGATGATAATGATGATAATGATGATATGATGATGCTAACGATAATATAGGATAATCATGATAATATTATGATAATAACAGGAATGTTGTCCATATATAATAAAAACAAGGTAAGAAAAAAAATTCCCAAAAGCGCAAAAGCGCAAAATCTAGCGAAATATAGCCTTTTGAGAGTAGACTCCAAAATACGTTTTTTCCATTCATTTGATGTTCTGGCAATTATTAGGGTAATAATGATAACAATTACCATGAATTCTATTAATCAGACAATATATGATAAAAGTTAGAATACAGCAATTTGGATACCATTTGATGATTTTACTATTATTACTATTATCATTATTTATTAGCATTAATTTATTATTATTATTATTATATTTATTATGATGATGATGATTATTATTATTATTATTATTATTATTTTATTAATTATTAATTATTATTTTATTATATTCTTAATTATTATTACTTTAATCATTAGTATTATTGCCGAAACATATATTATAAAAAAAAAAACTTGGGGGGGGGGTGGGGGGGGGGTAAATAATAAAAAGAATTAATAATAAGTATAATTATAATAATACTAATTTTTATAATATTGTTATTAATATTATTATTGTTATTATTTATCATTTATTATTATCTTACTGGTAGTATATTGTAAAAATAATTTATTATAACAGTATAATTACAGTAATAGACGATATTATAAACTAATGATATAAAAATGATTATAAAGAACGTGTATTATTGTTAGTATTATGTTATTACTATTCTTATTTGAGTTGTTTATTAGTATATGTAAAAATATATATTAGAACTGTCAATAACTTGCAATGAGAATGGATAATATTGCAATAATGATGATAATAATTTGGCAATAATAGATAATGATTATGATAATGATGATAATGATGATAATTATTATGATAACGATAAAATGATGATAATCATGATAATATGAGATAATAACAGAATTGTGTCCCATATATAATAAAAAAAAGGTAAAGAAAAAAATCCCAAAAGCGAAAAAGCGCAAATCTAGCGAAATATAGCCTTTTGAGAGTAAGACTCCAAATGACGTTTTTCCATTCATTTTGATGATTCTGGCTAATTATTAGGTAATAATGATAACAATTACCTAATTCTATTAGCCATGACAATAATGATGATAAAAGTGAGAATCAGATAATTTGCATAACATTTGATGATTATTAACTATTATACTATTATATTATTATTAAGCATTATTATTATTATTCTGTATTATTATTATTATTATTATGATTATTATTATTTTATTATTAATTATTATTATTAGTATTATTATTTTATTATTATTATTATTATTATTATTATTATTATTATTATTACTTTAATCTTAGTAGTATGTGCCATAAAAATATATTATAACTGTAATAATAACAATAATAATAATAATAAGTCTAATTATAGAATAATCTACTTGTTATAATATTGTTTATTAATATTATATTGTTTTATTAATCATTATTATCATTTCTTACTACTGGTAGTATAATTGTTAAAATACTATTATAACAGTAATAATTACATTAAATAACGATATTAATTAAATAATGATATAAAAATGATTATAAAGCACGTTATTATTGTTATATTATTGTTATTACTATTATTATTGTAGTTTGTTAGTAGTATGAGATGTAAAAAATATATATTATTAACTGCCTACTTGCAATGATAAATGATAATAATTGCAATAATGATGATAATAATTGCAAATATGATGAATGATGATGATATGGATGATAATGATGATAATGATTGATGATACGATAATAAGGATATAATCTGATAATAATGATGATAATAACAGGAATTGTGTCCATATATAATAAAAAAAACACAAGTAAAAAAAAAAAAATAATCCCAAAACGTTCGAAAAAGCGGCAATTTAGGCGAAATATAGCCTTTTGAGAGTAGACTCCAAATGACTTTTTTCCATTCATTTGATGATTCGGCAATTATTCTGGTTAATCAATGATAACAATTCCAGAATTCTATTAATCATGACATAAATGATGATACAAGTGAGAATAAAGAGAATTTGGATAACATTGATGATTATTTACTATTATTTACTATTATCTTATTATTAGCATTATTATAGTATTATTACTATTATGATGATGATGATGATGCTTATTATTATTATTATTATTATTATTATTATTATTCTTATTTATTATTATTATTCTTATTTTATTATTATTACTTTACTCATTAGTCTTATTGCCAAAAAATATATTATACCTGTAATCATAAAAATCATAATCATACTAATTATAATTATAATCAACTAATTGTTATAATATTGTTTTAGTATTTATTATTTTTATTATTAATCTTAATTATTATTCTTACTGGTAGTATCATTGTAAAAATAATTATTATACAGTAATAATTACAGTAATAACCGCTATTAATTAAAATAATGATATAAATATGATTATAAAAAGACGTTATTATTGTGTTATTATTGTTCTTACTATATTCTTGTAGTTGTTATTAGTATAGATGTAAAAATATATATTAATAACTCATATTGCAATGATATGATAATAATTTGAATAATGATGATAATATTGCATATATGATGATAATGGGATGATAATGATGATAATGATGATATATGATGATACGATAATAATGATGATAACATGATATAATGTGATGTAATAACAGGAATTTGTGTCCATATATAATAAAAAAAAGGTAAAAGAAAAAAAATCCCAAAAGTCGAAAACGCGGCAAATCTAGCGAAATCTAGCCTTTTGAAGTAGAACTCCAAAATGACGTTTTTTTCCATTCATTTGATGTTCTTCTGGCAATTTATTAGGGTAATAATGATAACAATTACCAGAATTCTATTAATCATTACCTATAATGAGTGATAAAAGTGAGAATAAGAAATTTGGATAACATTTTGATGATTATTACTATTATTACTATTATCATTATTATTAGCATTATTATTATTATTATTATTATTATTATTATTATTATTATTATTATTATTATTATTATTATTATTATTATTACTTTAATCATTGTATTTTGGGGGGAAATGGGTTTAATTGCCAAAAATATATTATAACTGTAATAATAACAATAATACTATAATAAGTAGATTATAATAATACTAATGTTATAATATTGTTATTAATATTATTATTGTTATTATATCATTAATATTATTCTTACTGTAGTATAATTGTAAAAATACATTATTATAACATTAATAATTAGCAGTACTAACGATATTAATTAAACATATGATATAATAATGATTATAAACTTTATTATTGTTTATTATTATTGTTATTACTAATTATTATTGTAGTTTGTTACTTAGTATAGATGTAAAAATATATATTATAACTGCAATAATTGCAATGATATGATAATACTTGCAAATAATGATGATAATAATTGCAATAATGATGATAAAATGATGAGGATAATGATGAGAATGATGTAATGAATGATGATAAAACGAATAATGATGATAATCATGAAATAATGATGATGATAACAGGAATTGTGTCCCATTATATAAATAAAAAAAAAGGTAAAAGAAAAATCACCAAAAGTCGAAAAAGCGGAAACATCTAGCGAAATATAGCCTTTTGAGAGTAGACTCCAAAATGACGTTTTTTTTCCATTCATTTGAATGATTCTGGCACTTATTAGGGTAATAATGATACAATTACCAGAATTCTATTAATCATGACATAATGATGATAAAAGTGAGATAAAGAGAATTTGGATACAGTTTGATGATTATTACTATTATTACTATTAATCATTCTTATTCGCATTATTATTATTATTATTATTATTATTATTATTATTATTATTATTTATTATTATTATATTATTATTAGTAATTATTATTATTACTTTAATCATTAGTATTATTGCCAAAAAAATATTATTAACTGTAAATACTACAATAATAATAATCAATACCAGTATAATTATAATAATACGAATTGTTTAATATTGTTATTAATTTTATTATTGTTATTATTATCATTATTATATTCTTACTGGTAGTATAATTGTAAAAATATTATATAACAGTAATATTAAACATAATAAACGATATTAATTAAATAATGAGATAAATAATGATTATAAAGTACGTTTTTATTAATTGTTATTATTATTGTTTATTCTATTATATTGTAGTTTGTTATTATTATGATGTAAAAAGTATTATATTATAACTGCAATAATTGCAATTGATAATGATAATAATGCAATACATGATGATAATAATTGCAATAGATGATATGAATGATGATAATTATTATAATGATGAGAATGATGATGATAACGATAATAATGAGATAATCATGATATAATAATGATAATAACCGGGATTGTGTCCATATATAATACAAAAAGGTAAAGAAAAAAAATCCCTAAAAGTCGCAAAAGCGGCAAATCTAGCGAAATATAGCCTTTTTGGAGAGTACATACTCCAAAATGCGTTTTTTTCCAATTCATTTGATGATTCTGGCAATTATTAGGGTAATAATGATAACAATTACAGAATTCTATTAATCATGACATAATGATGATAAAGTGAGAATAGAGAATTTGGATAACATGTGATGATTCTTACTATTATTACTATTATCATTTTATTAGCATTATTATTATTATTATTATTAGTATATTATTATTATTTTATTATTATTATTATTATTATTATTATTATTATTATTATTATTTATTAATTACTTAATCATTAGGTATTATTGCCAAAAAATATATTATAACTGTAGTAATAACTAATAATAATAATCAGTATAATTAAATAATACTAAATTGTTATATATTGTTATTATATTATTATTTTTCTTATTACATTATTATTATTCTTACTGGTAGTATAATTGTAAAAATAAATTATATAACAGACTAATTACAGTAAATAACGATATTAATTGAAAATAATGATATAACTCATGATTATGAAAGACGTATTATTGTTATTATTATTGTTATTATATTTATTTTGGTAGGTTGTTATTAGTATTAGATGTAAAAATATATATTATAACTGCATAATTGCAATGAATAATGATACTATTGGAATAATGATGATAATATTGCAATAAGGATGATAATAATGATGATAGTGATGATATGATGATAATGATGATGATAACGATCATAATGATGATTAACCATGGATAATAATGAATGATAATAACAGGAATTTGTCCATATTAATAAAAAAAAGGTAAAAGAAAAAAAATCCCACAAGTCGAAAAAGCGGCCAAAATCTAGCGAAATATAGCCTTTGAGAGTATACTCTCCAAATGACGTTTTTCCCATTCATTTGATGATTCTGGCAATTATTAGGCGTCATAATGATAACAATTACCAGAATTCTATTGAAATCATGACAATAACATGATGATAAAATTGAGAATAAAGAATTTTGTATAACATTTGATGGATTAACTTACTATTTTACTATTATCTTATTATTGCATTATTATTATTATTATTATTATTATTATTATGATTATTATTATTATTATTATTATTATTATCATTATTATATTATTACTTTAATCATTAGTATTATTGCCAAAAATTATATTATAGGCTGTATAATAACAATAATATAATAATAAGTATACTTATAATAATACTAATTGTTATAATATTTTATTAATATTTTATTGTTATTAGTATCATTATTATTATTCTTACTGGTAGTATAATTTGTAAAATAATTATTATAACAGTAATAATTACAGTAATAACGATATTAATTAAATAATGATATAAATAATGATTTATAAAGACGTTATTATTGTTATTATTTATTGTTATACTATTATTATTGTAGTTGTTATTAGTAATAGTAGGTAAAAATATATATATAACTGCAAGAATTGCAATTGATAATGATAATAATTGCAATAATGATGATAATAATTTGCAATAAATGAGATAATGATTGATGATAATGAGGATAATGATGATATGAGGATGATACAGATATAACTGATGATATCATGATAATAATGATGATAATACCAGGAATTGTTTCCATATATTAATAAAAAAAGGTAAAAGAAAAAAAATCCCAAAAGTCGAAAAAGCGGCAAAATCTGCGAATAGAGCCTTTTGAGAGTGACTCCAAAATGACGTTTTTTCCATTCTTTGATATTTCTGGCAATTATTAGGGTAATCATGATACGACTTACCAGAATTCTATTAATCATAGACATAATGATGATAAAGTGAGAAGAGAGAAATTTGGATAACATTTGATGATTATTACTATTATTACTATTATCATTATTATTAGCATTATTATTATTATTATTATTATTATTATTATGATTATTATTATTATTATTATTATTATTATTATTATTATTATTATTATTATTATTATTATTATTATTACTTATTATATTATTATTACATTTAAATCATTAGTATTATTGCCATAAATATATATTATAGCTGTAATAATAACATTAATAATAATAATAAGTATAATTATAATAATACTAATTGTTATAATATTGTTTATTAAATATTATTATTTTTATTATTATCATTATTATTATTCTTACTGTAGTTTAATTGTAAAAATAATTATTATAACGTAATATTACAGTATAACGATGATTATTAAAATATGATATACATATGATTATAAAGACGTTCTTATTGTTTATTATTATTGTTATTACTTTATTATTGTATTTTGTTTTTAGTATAGATGTAAAGATACTATTTAAACTGCAATAATTGCAATGATAATGATAATAATTTCAATAATGATGATAATAAGTTTAGCAATAATGATGATATTAATCATTATCATGATGATAATGATGATAATGATGATGATAACGAAAATAATCTGGAATCATGATAATAATGATGATAATAACAAGGAATTGTGTCCATATATAATAAAAAAAAAGGTAAAAGAAACAAAATCCCAAAAGTCGAAAAAGCGGCAAAAATCGTAGCGAATATAGCCTTTGAGAGTAGACTCCAAAATGACGTTTTTTCCATTCCATTTTGATTATTCTGGCAATTATTAAGGTAATAATGATAACAATTTACCAAATTCTATTAATCATTACAATAATGATGATAAAAGTGAGAATAAAGAGAATTTGATAACATTTGATGATATTATATTTATTACTATTTATCATTATTCTTAGCCATTATTATTATTCTTCTTATTATTATTATTATTATGATTATTATTATTATTATTATTCATTATTATTATTATTTTATTATTATTATAATTATTATTATTATTATTTTATTTATTATTATTACTTAATCATTAGTATTATTAGCCAAAAAATATATTATAACTGTATATACAAAATTAATAATAAGTATAATTTATAATATACTAATTGTTATAATATTTGTTTATTAATAGTTATTTTGTTATTATTATCATTATTATTATTCTTACTGTAGTATAATTGTAAAACTAATTATTATAACAGTAATAATTTACAGTAATACGATATTAATTAAAATAATGATTCAAATAATGATTATAAAGACTTTATTATTGTTATTAATTATGTTATTACTATTATTATTGTGTTGTTATTAGTATCGATGTAAAAATATATATTATTAACGGCATAATTGCAATGATAATTATACTAATTGCAATAATGATGATATAATTCAATAATTATGATAATGATGATGATAATGATGATAATGATGATAATGATGATGATACGATAATTGAGATAATCATGAATAATATATGTTAATACAGGAATTGTGTCCATATTACTAAAAAAAGGTAAACGAAAAAAATCCCAAAGTCTAACAAGCGGCAAAATCTAGCGCAATATAAGGCCTTTTGAGAGTATAGACCTCAAATGACGTTTTTTTCCATTCATTTGATGATTCTGGCAATTATTAGGGTAATAATGATAACATTACCAGAATTCTATTAATCATGACAAATAATTGAGAAAGTGCGAATCAGAGATTTTGGATACATTTGATGATTCTTACTATTATTACTATATCATTATTATTAGGCATTATTATTATTATTATTATATTGATTATTATGATTCTTATTATTAGTATTATTATTATTAGTATTATTATTATTTTATGATTATTATTATTATTATTATTATTATTAGTATTATTATTACTTTAATCATTAGTATTATTGCCAAACAAAATATATTATAACTGTAATAATAACGATAATAATATAATAGGTATTAATTATAATAATAATTAATTTTTATAATATTGTTTTTATTAATATTATTATTTGTTTATTATTATCATTATTATTATTCTTACTGGTAGTATATTGGAAAAATAATTATTATAACAGTATAATTTACGTATGAACCGATATTATTTAAAATAATGAGATAAATAATGATTATAAAGACGTTATTATTGTTATTATTTTGTTATACTATTATTCTTGTAAATTTTTTAGTATTAGTATAGATGTAAAAATATATAATTATAACTTGCAATAATTGCAATGATAAGGATAATAATGCAATAATGATGATACTAATTTGCCATAATGATGATAAATGATGATGATAATGATGATAATGAGGGATAATGATGATGCTAACGATAATAATGATGATAATGATGATAAAAAAAATAATGATGATAATAACCAGGAATTGTGTCCATATATAATAAAAAAAGGTAAAAAAGAAAAAAAATCCAAAAGTTCGAAAAAGCGGCAAAATCTAGCGAAATATAGCTTTGCGAGTAGACTCCAAATATTACGTTTTTTCCATTCATTTTGATGCTTCTGGGCATTATTAGGTAATAATGATAACAATTAAAGAATTCTATTAATCCTGACAATAATGCTGATAAAAGTGAGAGAAAAGAGAATTTGGATAACATTTGATGATTATTACTATTATTACTATTATCATTATTATTAGCATTATTATTTTTATTATTATTATTATTATTATGATTAATTATTATTTTATTAATTTTATTATTTTATTAGTATTTTATTATTATTATGTATTATTAATTATTATTATTATTATTATTATTATTACTTTTAATCATTAGTATTATTGCCAAAAAATATATTATAACTGGTAATAATAACAATATAATAATAATAAAGTATAATTATATAATACTAATTGTTATATATTGTTATTAAGTTATTATTGGTTATATTATCATTAATTATTATTCTTACTGGTATATATTGTAAAAATAATTATTTTAACAGTACTTAATTACAGTATAACGATATTAATTAAAATAATGATATAAAATACTGATTATAAAGACGTTTATTATTGTTATTATTATTGTTATTACTATTATTGATTGTAGTTGTTATTAGTATAGTGTAAAAATATATATTATAACTGCAATAAATTGCAATGATGATGAATAATAATTGCAATAATGATGATAATGATTGCAATACTGATGATAATGATGATTAGCATGATTGATAATGATGATAAATGAATTATGATAACGATAAATACTGATGAATAATCATGATACTATGATGATAAGAACAGGAATTGTGGTCCATATATATAAAAAAAAGGTAAAAAGAAAAAAATCCCAAAGTCGAAAAAGCGCTCCAAAATCTAGCGAAATATAGCCTTTTGAGAGTAGACCTCCAAAATTGACTTTTTTTTTTCCATTCATTTGATGATTCTGGCAATCATTAGGGTAGATAATGATAACAATTACCAGATTCTATAATCATGACAATAATGATGAAAAAATTGAAAAAAAATTTTGGGAGAATTATATAAAATTTTTTAAAAATAATAATATTTTTTAAATATTTTATTATTTTTTTTTTTTTTTTTTTTTTTTTTTTTTTTTTTTTTTTTTTTTTTTTTTTTTTTTTTTTAAAAAAAAAAAAAAAAAAAAAAAAAAAAAAAAAAAAAAAAAAAAAAAAAAAAAAAAAAAAAAAAAAAAAAAAATTATTATATTAATAAAATTAAATTTATTATTATTATTATTATTATTATAATATATTATTATTATTATTATTATTTTATTATTTATTATTTTACTTAATTATAGTTTATTGCAAAAAATTATTATACTGTAATAAACAATATAAATAAAATAATTATAATAATACTAATTGTTATTTGTATTATATTATTATGTATATTATCTTATATTATTTACTGTAGTATATGAAAAATAATTATTAAAAAATTACAGTAATACGATATTATAAATAATGATAAAATAATATTTAAAACGTATATGTTATATTTTTTAATATATTATTGTAGTTGTTTATAGGAAAATATATATTTAATGCATAATTGAAATAATATAAAAATTTAATAATGAGATAATAATTGCAAATATGATATAATGATGATGATATATGATAATATGATGATAACGAAATAATGATGATATCATAAATAATGATGATAAAACAGGATTGGTCCATTATAAAAAAAGTAAAGAAAAAAATCCAAGTCGAAAAGCGCAAATCTAGCGAAAATAGCCTTTGGGTAATCAAATGACGTTTTCATTCATTATGATTTGGCAATATTAGGGAAAAATGATAATATTACCGGAATCTATTATCTGAATAATGATGATAAAAGTGAGAATAAAGAGAATTGAGACTTAATATATATTATTATATTATTATCATATCATTTATTATTATTATTATTATATATATATTATTATTTATTATTATTATTATTATATATATTAGTATATTATTAGTTATACTTTAATTATTAGTATTATTGCCAAAAAATATATTATAACTGTAATAATAACAAAATAATAATAAATAAGATAATAATACAATACTAACGTTATAATATGTTATTAATATTATTATTGTTATTATTATCATTATTATTATTTACTGGTAGTATAATTGCAAACATAATTATTATAACCGTAATAATTACAGTAATAACGATGTTAATTAAACTAATGATCTAAATAAATATTATAAAAACGTTATTATTGTTATTATTATTGTTATTACTATTATTATTGTAGTTGTTATTAGTATAGTTGTAAAATATTATTATAACTGCAATAATTGCAATAATAATGATAATAATTGCAATAATGATGATAATAATGCAATAATGATGATAATGATGATGATAATGATGATAATGTGAATGATGAAGATAATAATAATGATAATAATCATGATAATAATGATGAAATAACAGGAATTGTGTCATATATAATAAAAAAAGGTAAAAGAAAAAAAATCCCAAAGTCGAAAAAGCGGCAAAATCTAGCGAAATATAGCCTTTGAGGTAACTCCAAATGACGTTTTTCCATCATTTGATATTGGCAATATTAGGGTAACATGATAATTAATAGAATTCTATTAATCATGACAATATGATGATAAAGTGATAATAAAGAGAATTTGGATACTATATTGATGATTATTATATTTATATATTTATTAATTATATTATTATTATCATTAATTATTATTATTATTATTATTTTTATTATTTTATATTATTGCCAAAAAATATATTATAACTGTAATAATAACAATTAATAATAAAATAAGTATAATAATAATAAATAATGTTATAATAGTTTATTTATATTATTGTTTATTATCATTATTATTATTTTTACTGGTAGTATAATTGTAAAAAAAAAAATTTATAACAGTAATAATTACAGTAATAACGATATAATTGAAAATAATGATATAATAATATTATAAAAACGTTATTTTATTATATGTATTACTATTATTATTGAAAGTTGTTATTGTATAGTTGTAAAAATATATATTATAACTGCAATATTGCAATAATAATGATAATAATGCAATAATGATGATAATAATTGCAATAATGATGAAATGGAAAATGATTAATATGACTAAATGATAATGATGTATAACGATAATAATGAGATAATATGATAATAATGATAATAATAACGGGAATTGTGTCATATAAATAAGAAAAAAGGGTAAAGAAAAAAAATCCCAAAAGTCGAAAAGCGGCAAAATCTAGCGAAATATACCTTTTGAGAGTAACTCCAAATGACGTTTTTTCCATTCATTTGATGATTTGGCAATATTAGGGTAATAATGATAATAATTACCAGAATTCTATTATCATGACAATAATGATGATAAAGTGAGAATAAAGAATTTGGATAACATTTGATGATTATTATTATTTTACTTTAATATATTTAAAATTATATATTATATTACATTATTATTATTATTATTATATTATTATTATATTCTTATTTTAATATTATTATTATTATTATTATTATTATTATTATTAGTATATTGCAAAAAATATTATTATAACGTAATAATAAAATAATAATATAATAGATAATTATAATAATTAAGTTATATTATTGTTATTATTTTATTATATATTATATTTATTTTATATTTTATATATAATTAATAACTAATATTCAATATAATAATTCATAATACGATATAATTAAATAATGATATATAATTATAAAATATATTATTAATATGTATATACATTATTAATTTGTAGTATGTATAGATAAAATTATTTATAATAAAAAAGAAAAAAAAAAATTCAAAAGGAAATAGCAAAAATATATTGAGAAGATCAATGGTTATTATTGATAGAATAAGGGTAATATGATAATAATAATAATACAGATTGTTATATAAAAAAGTAAAAGAAAAAAAAAGTGAAAAGAATTAAATATGCCTTTAATATATCAAATGAGTTTTTCATATTATTATTTTTATTATTAGTATAATATTAATAATTACAGAATTTATTATCATAATATATTAAGTAATAAATTATTATAAATTATATTATTTATATATTATTATTATTTTTATAATATTAGTATATTCAAATTATATTATTAATTATATATATATATATATAATATATATATATATATTTTATTATTACTTTAATTATTAGTATTATTCAAAATATATTTACTGTATATAACAAAATAATATATAACATAATATATCATATAACATATTATTATAATATATATTTATTATTAATTATTATTTTTTATGTGTTATATTAATATTTATAGTTATTAGTATAAGTTTAAAAATAATATATAATAATATTATAAAATTATATTGATATATATTATTTCATAATGATGTTATTAATATGTAAATATATTATGAAACGCAATAATAGATATAATGAATAATGATGATAATAAGATTGAATAATAAAATAAAGAAAAAATAAAGTGAAAAAGGAAATTGGAAATATGTTTGAGGATAATACAAGATTTTTCCATCATTAAAAGGAAAAAAATAATGAAAAACAAATCTAAATATAGCTTAATATATAAAATGGTTTTATTATTGAGATTTGGATTATTATAATTATATAATTACAATTCTATATCATTAATATATATAAATAATAAAATTTATATATTTATATATTAATATTATTACTATTATTATTATTATCTATTATTAATTATTATTATTATTATTATATATTATTATTATTATTATTATTTTTATTATTTTTTTTTTATTTTTTATTATTAAAATTTTTGAAAAAAAAAATTTTAATAATAAAAAAAATAAAAATAAGAAAAATTTAAAACTATTGTTATATTTTAAATTTTTTATGAATTATTATCATTATTTTTTTTTTTTATTGTTGAATTTTTGTAAAAAAAATTTAATAACAGTAATAATTAAAATAACGATTATTAAAAATTTAATAAAAATAAAAAAAATTTTTAAAGTTATTATTTTTTTTTATTTTTATTTTTTAAAAAAAAAAAAAAAAAAATGTCTGAAAAATTAATTAATGAAATAATTGCAAAATAATTTTAAAATTGCAAAAATTTTAAAAAGATGAAATAAAAAGGGATTTTTAAAATTTGGATAAAAATAAGATGAAATCTGAAAAAATTGATGAAATAAAAAATTTTCCATTATAAAAAAAAAAAGGAAAAGAAAAAAAACCCCAAAAAAGTCAAAAAAGGGCAAAATCTACGAAATAACCTTTTTGAGGGGGCCAAAAGGACTTTTTTTCCTTTCATTTATTTTTTAAATGGGGAATTAATAAAAATTTAAACAAAATAATATAAAAAAATTTTAAAAAATAAAAAAAAATTTTTAAAGAACTTTATGTTATATTATGTATTATTATTTATTTTATTTTTTATATTATTATTTATTATTTTTTATTTTATTATTTTATTATTATTAATTATTATTTTTTATTATTATATTATTAATTTGTTATTTTATACTTAATTTTTAATATTAAAAAAATAAAAAAAATTAAAATAAAAAAATTAAAAAAAAAAAAAATTTTTATGTTATAAATTTAATTTATTACTTTTTTATACGGTATTAATTGAAAAAAATTTTAAAAACATAATAATAAAAAACGTTTTAAATTAAAAAAATGAAAAAAAATATATTATAAAAATTTATTTTATTAATTTTATATTTTTTTATTGATTAGTATAATGAAAATATATAATAAGCAAAAATTGAATAATAATGTAAAATTTGAATAATGATGATAAAAATTAATAAGGGAAAAAATGTTTTAAAAAAAATGAAAAAGATGTGATAAAAAAAAAAAAAAATTTAAAAAGTGAAAAAGAATTGGGGTTTTTAATAAAAAAAAGGGGAAAAAAAAATCCCAAAAGGGGAAAAGGGGAAAATTTACGAAAAACCTTTGGTAATTAAATAGTTTTTACTTTGGATTTAAATTGGGGTTAAAAAATTAAAATACCAAAATTTTTAAAATAAATTTTTAATAAAAAAAAATTTTAAAAAATTAATTTATTTTATTATTATTAAAATTTTTTTTAAATATTTTTTTTATTTTTTTTTAAATATTATTTTTATATTATTTTATTATTTTATTATTTTTTTTTTTTATTTTTTTAAATTTTTTAAATTAAATTTTATTGCCAAAAAATTTTAAATTTAAAAATAAAAATAAAATAAAAAAGAAAATTTTAAATAATATAATTTTTTTAAGTTATTATTTTATTATTTTTATTATTTATTATTTTCTGGTGAAAAATTTTAAAAAAAAATTTTTTAAAATAAATTTAATAAAAAAAAATTTGAAATAAGATAAAAATAATATATAAAAAGATTTTTTATATGTTATTTTATATTATTGAGTTTTTTTAATAAATAAAAAAAATTATATTTAACGAATTTGCAATAATAATAAAAACAAAAATAAAATTGAAAAGGGAAAATAATATTGAGAAATATAAAATGGTTCCAAATTGAAAAAAAATATTTTAAAATTAATAATACAAATTTTAATATAAAAAAAAAAAAGGAAAAGAAAAAAAACCCCCAAAAGGAAAAAAACCCAAAAAATTTTTTTTGTTTGAATAGATTTAAAATGTTTTTTTTTCCTTTTTTTTTTTAATTATTTAAAAATAAAAATAATAAAATTTTTAAAAAAATATAAAAAAATTTATAAAAGTAGAATAAAAAATTTAAATTATAAAAAAATTTAAAAAAAAATTTTATTTATTTTTTCTATTTTTATTTTTTTTTATTATTATTTTATTATTATTATTTTTGTTTATTATTTTTTAAAAATTTATTATTATAAATTTTTTTTTTTAAAATACTTAATTATTGATATGAAAAAATATTATAAAAACTTAAAATAAAATAAAAAAAAAAATTTTTTTAAATGTTTTTTTAAAATTTTAAATTATTTTTTAATATATTAAAAATAAATTTTGGATATTTTTGAAAAAAATTTAATTAAAAAAAATTAAAAAAAAAATTTAAATTTTAAAATGATAAAAATAATGATATAAAAGTTTATTAGATTTTTTTTATATTTTTAATTTTTTTTTAAAAAAATTTTTTAAAAAAAAAGAACTGCAATAAGCTAATAATAAAAATTAAAATAATTGATTTTTAAAAAGTAAAATTAAATTTTAAATTTAATATGAAAAGATAAAAAAAAGTGAATAAAAAATTTTTTATATAAAAAATGTGCCCTTATTAAAAAATAAAAAAAAAATAAAATAAAAAAGGGAATTTAAAAATTATTTTAGATAATTAAAATATTTTTCTTAAATTTGGGGGGCCCTTTTATAGGGTAAAAATAATAATTAAGAATTTATAATAACAATTATGATAAAAAAAAAAGAATTAAACTTTTTTTATTTTAATTTTATATTTATTTAATTTATTTATTAAAAATTAAAATAAAAAATTTTTTTAATTAATTTTTATTTTTATTTTTTTTTAAATTTTTTTTTTTATTTTTTTTTTATTATTATTTTAAAAAAAAAAATTTTTTTAATTATTTAAAAAAATAATAATAATAAATAAAATTTTAAATTAAATTTATTTTTTTTTTTAAAAATTTTGATATTTTTATAATTTTTATATTTTAGGGGAAAATTAAAAAAAATATATAAAAAATAATACAAAAAAACCAATAATAAAAAAAGAAAAAAAAAATTAAAAAACCCCTTTTTTTTAAAATTAAATTTTGTTTTGGGTTTTGTTAAAATTTTTTTTTTAAAATAAAAAATTGAATAATTTTTTAAAATCATTAATATGAAAAATTAAAAAAAAATTTGAGAAAAAATTTTTAAATATTTTAAAACGTAAAAATATAAATCAATAATAATTTTAAAATAAAAATTTTTTTTTAAAATAAAAAAAAGGTAAAAAAAAAATAAATAAAAAAAAAAATTTAGCAAATATATTTTAAGGTTTTTTAAAAATTTTTTTCCATATTTTTTTTCTGGAATTTTTAAAATTAATATAATATTAAAAATTTTTCAAAATTGAAAATAAATAAAAAAGTAAAAAAAAGAAATTTGGAAAATTTTTTAATTTTAAATTTTATAATTATTTTTATTATCTTATTTTTTATTTTATTATTTTATTAATTTTATAAAAAATTTATTATATTATTTTTTTATTATATTTTTTAAAATTAATTTTTTAAAATTTTTAAAAAAAAATTTTAAAAGTAAAAAAACAATAATAATAATAATAAGAAAATTTTAAATAATATAAACTTTTGTTTTAATTAAAATTTTAGAAAAAAATTTTAAATTTTTTTTTAGGAAAAGAAAAAAAAATAACCTAATAATTCAAAAAACGTTTAATTAAAAATTTGAAAAATAATGTTAAAAAGTTTTTAAATTTTTTAAAATATGTGATTGAAAAGATGAAAATTTTAATAATTTTAAAATCAATAATTTAAAAATTATTTTTTAAATATATTTTTTAAAATAATAAGATATATAATATAAATATATATATTATAAATAATAATAAAAATTAAAAATTGGAATAAAAAAATTTTTTAATAAAAAAAATTAAAAAAAAAAAAAACCCCCAAAAAAAAAACGGAAAATAGGTATATTTTGAATTTTCAAAATAGTTTTTTTTATTATTTAATTTTAATTATTGGGTAATAAAAAATTTTAAAAAGAAAATTATTAATATGAAAAAATTAAAAAATAAAAAAAAAGGTTTAAAATTTTTGTGTATTAAATTTTTATGTTAATAAAAATTTTTATATTTTTTTAATTTTATATTTTTAATTTTTAAAAATTTAAAAATTATTTTTATTTTATTTTTTTTTTATTATATTTAATTATTATATTATGAAAAAAATTTTATAATAAAAAAAAAATTAAAAAAAAAAAAAAATTTAAAAACTAAATTTAGAATTATTTTAAAAAATTTAATTTTTACTTTTTTTTTTTTGGTTGGAATTTAAAAAAATTTAATAAGAAAATTTTTAAAAAATTTAAACATATTAATAAAAAAAAAAAAAATTTTAAAAAATTTTTATTTTATTTTTTTTACTATTATTATTTTTTATAAAATTTTAAAATTTTTATTTAAATCAAAAATTAAATAATATAAAATTTTAAAAATATTTTTAAAATTAAAAATTAAATTATTTTTAATAGAAAATGAAAATATATATAACGAAAATAAATATAATAAAATAATAAAATAAAAACGGGTTTGTTTAAATAAAAAAAGGTAAAAAAAAAAAAAAAAGTGAAAAAAAATTAAAAATATATTTTGGAAATAGTTTTAAAAAAATTTTTTATTAAAAAAAAGGGGAATTTTTGGGGGTAAAAAGTTATAGAATCTATTATCTGAAAAATTGAAAAAAATAAAAATTTGAAACATTTGTTTAATTAATATTATTTTTTTTATAATTTTAAATTATTTTTATTTTTTATTTTTTTTAATTTTTTTATTTTTTATTTTATTTTATTTTTATTATTTTTTAAAAAATTTTCTTAAATTTTTAAAGAAAAAAAAATTAAAAAAAAAAAAAAATTTATTATAAAAATTTATTATTTTTATTTTTTTTTTTATTAATATTTTATTTTATTTTATTTTAATATAAATTAAAATTAATATTTAATGAATAATTGCAAAAAATAATATAAATAATGAATAATGAAAATAAAATTAAAAAATTAATAATGTTTATGATATTATAATATATAGTTTTAATAATAATAATTTTTAAAAAGGGAAAAAAAAAAATTTTTAAAAAAATAACGGGAATTTTCCATATAATAAAAAAAGGTAAAAGAAAAAAAAACCCTTTTTTAAAAAAAAAAAACTAAAATTTTTTGAAGTAGAATTAAAAATTTTTTTCCAAATTTTTTAATTTGAAATAGGGAATAATATAATAACCCCAAATTTCTTTTATAAAAAAATTTGGATAAAAATGAAAAAGAGTTTGGAAACTTTTTAAATTATAAAAATTAGTATTTTAAAGATTTTTTCAAATTTTTATTATAAAAAAAAAAAAAATTTTTTAAATAAAAAATTAATTTTTTTAAAATTAAAATATTTTTTTTTTTAAGATATTCCCAAAAATTATTACGTAAAAAAATTTAAAAAATTAAGCAAAATTTAAAAAATAATTTTAGTAGTTAAATTTAATTTTTTAAATTTTTATTTTATTTTTTTATTAAATAAATTTAAAAAAAATTTTTAAAAATAATAATTAATAAAAAATTTTTAAATTTTAAATAAATAAAAAAAATATTAAAAAAATTTTTTATTTTTTTATTGTTAAAATTTTATTTATTTGTTTTTAAAAAAAAAAAAAGAAAAATTTATTATTGTTATTAATTAAAAAATGAAAAAAAAATTAAAAATGATTATTGAAAAATATGAAAAATTTAAGGGAATAATAGAAAAGTTTTTAAAAGAAATAATGAAAAATGATAAAAAAGTATAATAAAAATTTTTCCAAAAAAAAAAAAAAAAAAGTAAAAAAAAAAATAAAACAAAAACCAAAATTGGAAAAATTTTGAGATTAACCAAAATGAGTTTTTATATTTGATTTAATTTTGGGGGTATAAGATAATAATTACCAGAATTAATATGAAATAAGGATAAAATAAAAAAAATTTGGGAAAATTTAATTTTAAAATTTATCTAATTTTATTTTAAATTTTACAAAAAAATTTTTTAATTATTTATTTTTTTTTAAATTATTATTTAAAATTTTTAAATATTTTTATATTAAATAATTTTTTTTTAAATGGTTTTAAAATATTTAATATAATAAAAAATAATAATAAAAATAATTTTAAAATAAAATTTATATATTTTAAAAATTTTTATTATTTTTATTTTTTATTTTTTTTTATTAGAAATTTTAAAAAATTATTAAAACAAAATATACGTAATAAAAAAATTAAAAAAAAAATAAAAAAAAAATTTTTTTTTATTATTTTTTATATTTTATTTTTTTTTATTTTTTTTGGTAAAATTAAATTTTGAATAATTCATATAGAAAATTTGAAAAATAATAATAATAATTAAAAGTATATGTTTTAAAATATATAAATGTTTTAAGATGATGTAAAAAAATTTATAAATAAATAATAATGATATAATAAAAAATTTGGAAAATTTAAAAAAAAGGTAAAAGAAAAAAAATAAAAAGGGAAAAGGGCAAATTAAAAAATTAAGTTTTGAAAAAGATTAAAAAAATTTTTTTCCCCCCCAAAAAAATTTTAAATAAAAAAAAGAAAAAAAATAAAAATAGCAAAATGTTAAAAGTAGATAAAAGAGTTTTTAATTTGAGATTTAAATTTGGTTTTTTTTTAAAGGTATTATTTTAAATTTTTGGGGAAAAATTTTTTAAAATTTAAATTTTTTTTTTATTATTTATTATTATTTTTTATTATTTTATTATTTTTTTAAAATTTTTATTATTATTTATAAAAAAAAAATTAATAATATAAAAAAAAAAAATAAAATAAAAAATTTAAAATTTTTCAATTTATAAAAATTTTTTAATTTTAATTGTTTAATATAATATTTTTTTAAGTATAATTTTAAAAAAATTAAAAATAAAATACATTTTTAAAAATTTTAAAATTGAAAATGTAAAATAATTTTTTAAAAAAAATTTTGTATTAATTAATTTTTATGTTTAATGTTATAGTAAAAGGGAAAAAATTATTTTTTTAAACCAAAATTGAATAATAATGATTTTTAAATTGCAAAATGATGAAAATTTTAATTGAAATATGATATAAAATAAATGTAATATGATGATAAGATATATAAAAATGTAATATAAATAATATGATAATAACAGGAATAATTATAATAAAAAAAGGTTTTAAAAGAAAAAAAAAATCCCAAAAGTCGAAAAAGCGGCAAAATCTAGCGAAATATTTTTGGGGAAATTTTAAAAAGCGTTTTTTTCCATTCATTTTGTTTTGGGAAATTTATTAGGGAATAAAAAAAAATTCCCAAAATTTCTAATTTGACAAAAGGTAAAAGAGAATAAAGAGAATTTTGGAAAAAATTTAAATAATATTTATTTATCTTTTTTATTTTATTTTGTTTTTATTTATTATTATTATTTTTTTATTCTTTTATATTATTTTTAAATTTTTTTTATTTTTTTTTAAATTTTTTAAAAATATTAGTATAAAAAAATATATTATAACTTATAATAAAAATTAAAAATATAAAAAAATAATTAAAAAAAATTTTTATAATTTATGTTTTTATTTTTAAATTTTTATTTAAATATTTTTATTTTAGGGGAATAATTGTAAAAAAATTTATTATAAAGTAATAATTGTAATAAAAATTTATGAAAAAATGTATTAATATTATAAAAATTTTTTGGAAAATTTTATTGTTTTTTTAATAAT
The DNA here is from genome assembly GCF_015228065.2 of Penaeus monodon. NCBI lineage: Eukaryota > Metazoa > Arthropoda > Malacostraca > Decapoda > Penaeidae > Penaeus > Penaeus monodon. The sequence continues at coordinate 5,806 of NW_023643787.1, read as the reverse complement.
AAGATTTTTAAAAAAAATTTATTTTTAAAAATTATATTTTAATGAAATTAATTGATAATAAGATAATAATTGATAATGTAAAAAAAAAAAAATAAAAAAAAAGAAAAAAAAAAGAAAATGGGGGGGTTTTAAAATAAAAGAAAAAAAAAAAAAATTTTTAAAAAATTTAAAAAATTTTAAAATTTTTTTAAAATTTTTTGGGAAATAAAAATTTTAAAAAAAAGTTAAAAAAAAAACAAAAAAAAACAAAAAATTTTTTTTTAAAAAATTTTTAAAAATTTTTTTTTAATTAAATTTTAAAATTTTTTATTTTATTTATTTTTTTTTTTAAAATTTTTTATAATTTTTTTTAAAATTTTTTTAAAAATTTTTAAAAATTTTTAAATAAATTTTTTAAAATAAAAAAAAAATTTTTTAATATTAATATTATTAAAGTATTAGTTAAAAAGTTTTATTTTTTTAGGAAAAAAAAAACTTTATTTTTAAAAAGTTTAAAAAATTTTAAAACTTTGGGGGGGAATTTTTTTAAAAAATTTTTGGGAAAGGAAATTTTTTTTTGGGGAAAAGGAAGAAAAAAAATAAAAATTTTAAGTTTTTAAAAGAAAAGGGAAAAGGGAAGGTTTTAAAAATTAAAAAAAGGTAAAAAAAAATAAAAGGGAAAGGGTTTGTAAATTTTCCCAAATGGTTTTTTTAAAAAAGGAAAAAAAAAAGTAAAAAAACAAAAGCCTTTAGGGGGGAAAAATGGGGGTTTTTTTTAAATTTTTAATTTTTAAAATTTTTTTTTTAAAAATTTTCTTTTTTTTTTAAAAAATTTTTTTTTAAACATTTTTTTTTTTTTTTTTTTTTTTTTTTTTAAAATTATTTTTATTTTTATTATAATAAAAAAATTATAAATTTATTATTATTATATTTTTTTTATTTTTATTAATTATTTAAATTTTATTATTTTGGGGGAAAAAAAATTTATAATTAAATAAAAAATTAAAAATAAGAAAAATTAATTTTTAAATAAAATGATTTTTAAAATTATTTTTGTATTATTTTTTATTTATTTTTTTTTATAGAAAATTTGAAAAAAAAATTTTTTTTTTTAAAACGAAAAATTCATAATAAGATATTAATTGAATAATGATATAATAATGATTAAAAAGATATTGTTTATTTTTGATATATTTATTTGTTTTATTATATAGAAAAAATTTTATATATTGAATGAAATAATTCCCATAAAAATTTTAAAAAGAAAAGAAAAAATAAAAAAGTGAAAGGAAAATAGAAAAATTTTGAGATAAAAAAAAATTTTGATATAATAGGATTTTTAAAAATAAGAAAAAAAATTTTTTTTCCCTTAATAAAAAAAAGGGAAAAGAAAAAAAAAATGAAAAAGGGAAAAATTACAAAATTTAGCCTTTTAAATTTCAAAATACTTTTTTTTTCTTATTTTTTTTTAAATTTTGGGGAAATATAAATAATAAAAATTTATTAATATACAAAAATTGTAAAAGGGGAAAAAAATTTTTTTTAAAAAAAATTTAGTTTTAAATTTTTTTATACTTTTTGTATTTTATTTATTTTTTTTTTTATTATTTTTATTTTTATTTATTTTTTAAAATTTATATTTAAATATTTTTAAATTTATTTTTTAATTTAATTTTTTTAAAATTATGAAAAAAAATTTTATTTAAAAAAAAAATAATATGATTTTAAAAAATATAAGGGAATTTTTTTTAATTTTAATTTTATTTTAAAATTATTATTATTTATTTTTTTTGGGTTTTTTGAAAAATAATTTTTATAACAAATAAAAACAGAATAAATTTTTAAAAAAAAAAAATTTTGATTAAAAAGTTAAAAAAAAAGGAAAAAATTTTTGTAGGGTTTTTAATAAGGTTTTATTTTTAAAACCAATAATTGTAATAATGATAATAATTCAAAAAAAAATTAATAATGAAAAATGATGATAAAAGATAAAGAAATGAAATGATAAATTTAAATAATATTATGTTTTTAATTTCTTTAAAATTTTTATATAATAAAAATTTTCCCTATATAATAAAAAAATTAAAAAAAAAAAAAATAAAAAAAAATTTCTAAAATTTTAGTTTAAAATTAAAAATGATTTTTATTATATATTTGGCAAATATTATAATAATGAAAAAATTTTAAAATTTTTAATATAAAATTTTTAAAGGGAAAAAGGGGGGTTTTTAAAATAAAATATAATAAAATTTTATTAAAAAAAATTTATATTTTTATATTTATTTTATTATTTTTTATTATATTATTATTTTTTTTATTAAATTAATTATTTTTTTTTTTTTTTAATAAAAATTATGCAAAAAAAATTAATAAGTAATAAAAATAAAAAAAAAAATTTTTAAAGAATTTAATAAAAAAAAATTAATTTTTATAGTTTTTAAAAAATTGTTTTAATATTTTATAAGGAAAAAAAAAAATTTAAAAAAACGAAAATTTAAGAATAACTTTAATTAATTTTAAAAATAATTTTTAAAATTTTTTTTATTTTAAATTTTTTTTTTAATTTTTTTAATTTTTTATGGTAATTTAATTAAAATTAAATTTTTAAATAAATATTAAAAAATGAAAATTAAAAATTTTATATAATTTTTAAAAATGTAAAAATATATATATAATATAAAAAATTTATAAAATTTTTTAAATAAAATAATAAATATAAAAAAATTTTCCTAATAATAAAAAAAATTTAAAAAAAAAAAATAAAAAGGGAAAAAGGGATAAATTTTTGGAAATAATTTTTAATTTAGATTTAAAAATAAAATTTTTTATTTTTTTATTCTTAAAATTATTAGGGAAAAATGATAAAATTTTTAAAAATTTATTAATATGAAATTTATTTTTTAAAAATTTTTTAGAATAAAAAATTTTAAAAAATTTTTGGGTTTTTTTATAAATTTTTTTTTATTTATTTTTATTATTGTAATTTAAATTATTTTATAATATTAAATATTATAGATTTTTATTTTATATTTTTTTAAAAAATTCTAAAAAAAAAAATTTTAAGTAACCCAAAAAATTAAAACTGTTAATAAATTAAAAAAAAAATTTTCATAATTTATAATCTCTTTTAGTAAAATAATTTAAAATTAAATTTTATTTTTTACTGGATTTAAAATTGAAAAAAATTTTAAAATTTAATTTATAAAAAAAAAATTAATTAAATTTTAAATTTTTTTTAAAAAATATTTTTTTAAAATTTATTATTTTTATTATATTTTTTATATTTTTTAAAATTTTAAAATTATTGAAAAAAAAAAATTTTAACTGAAAAATTCAAAAATTTAAAAAAATTTGAATTTAATTAATAATTGATAATTGAAATATATATAATTGATAAAAAATTTATTTATTTTTTTAAACGATTAAAAAATATAAACAGTAATAATATATAAAAAAATTGGGATTTTAAAAAAAAAAAATTTAAAAGAAAAAAAACCCCAAAAAAAAAAAAGGGAAATTTAAATTTTTGCCTTTTGGGTAAGAATAAAATATTTTTTCCCATTTTTGATTTTTGGGAATTATTGGGGAAAATATAAAAATTTCCAAATTTTTTAAAGGGGAAAAAAATGTGATAAAGTGGAAAATAAAAAAAATTTGGGGAACATTATTTTAATTTTGTTTTCTTTTTTTTATTTTTTAAAAAAAAAAATTTTTTTTTAAAAAATTAATTTTTTATATTATTATTTTTATTATTATTTTTTAATTTTTAAAAATTTTAATTTATTAATATTCCAAAAAAATAATTAAATGAATAAAAAATAAAAAAAAAGAAATTTAAAAAAATATTACTTTAGTTTTTTTAAAAATTTTATTATATTTTAATTTTTTTTTTTTTTTTTATTTTTTAAATTTGTAAAAATTTTATTTAAATAATAATTACTTTAATAAATAAAATTGAAAAATAAAAAAAATAATGTTAAAAACAAAATTTTATTTTTATTTTATTACTTTTATTATTGTTTTTTTATATGATTAAAAATTTTAAAATTAAATTGAATAAAAATTTAAATTTTTTAATAATTTTAAAAAAAATAAAAAAATTTTTAATATAAAATATGTAATAGATAATAAAAATATGTATAAGTTTAATTTTTTTAAAAGGGTTTATAAGATGATTAAAAAAAGGGAATTTGCCAAAATTTAAAAAAAAAGGAAAAAAAAAAAAAAAAAAAAAAAAGGGAAAATTAGGAAATATTTGAGAAAAGATTCAAAAATGATTTTTTCCCATTATTTGATGTTGAAATTGGGTAAAAAAAAAAAAATTCAAATCAAAAGGGAAAAAAGGAAAAAAAATTTTGGGAAAATTTTTTTTTTAAATTATTTCGAATTATTTAAAAATTTCAATTAAAATTTTTATTATTTTTAATTTTAATATTTTTAATTAAAAAATTTTTTTTTATTTTAAATTATTTTATTTTGTTTTTATTGCAAAAAAAATTTTTAAAATTTTAAAAATAAATAATAATAAAAAATAAAATTGAAAAAATATTTTTTTTTTTTTAAAAATTTAAAAAAATTTTTTTTTTAAATTTTTTTTTATATATTATTATTGTTGTTAAAAGGATTAAAATTTTTTAATTTAATAATTGAAAAAAATATAATTTTAAAAATTTTAATAATTTAATAATTGTAATGATAATTTTAAATATGTAATATAATAAGTTTAATAAAAAAAAGATGAAAATTTTGAAAAATAATGAGATAATAACAAAATTTTCCATAAAAAAAAAAAAGGTAAAAGAAAAAAAATTTTTTAAAAAAAAGGGAAAAAAAACAAAATTCAAGGAAACCAAAAAAGTTTTTATTTTATGAGTTTAAATTTTGTAGGGGAATAATAAAAATTTCCAAACTATTAACTGACAAAAAGAAAAAAGGGGAAAAAAAAATTGGAGAACATTTGATGTTTTAAATTTTAGTACTATTATCTTTTTTTTTATATTTTTATCATTATTATTATTTTTTTTTATTATTATTATTATTTTTTTTTATTTATTATTTTATTTTTTTTATTATTATTAAATTTTTTATTTTAAATTTTTTTAAATTGAAAAAAAAATTATTATAACAATAATAACAATAAAATAATAAAAGCAAAATTTAAAATAATACAAACTGTTTGATATTTTTTTTAAAAATATTATTTAAAATTATTTTAATTTTATTATTTTTACTTATATAAGTAAAAAAAAATTTTAAAAAAAAAAATAAAATAAGTATAAAAAATAATAAAAAAAATTTTTTTTTTAAAAAAATTTTATTTTTGTTTTTTTATTTATATTAAATTTTTTGTTATTGATAATAAAAATTTTAATATTGAAAAAATTGCAAAATAAGTAATAATAATAAGATAAAAAATTGATAAATTAATAATGATGATATATGAATAATGAAATAAAGATGGATAAAAAAAAGGTAAAGAAAAAAATTTAAAATAAAGGTTTGGGCCCAAAAAAAAAAAAGGGGAAAAAAAAAAAAAATCCCAAAAAAAAGGGCAAAAAAAATAGTTTGGGAATAATTCAAAATCTTTTTTTTCAAATTTGATTTGGTTTTTGGGAAAAAAATATAAAAATTCCCAAAATTTTTAATTTATAAAATATTAAAATAAATAAAATTTTAAAATTTTTTTTTATTTATATTATTTAAATTTTTAATTTATTTTATTTTATTAAAAATTTTTTAAAATGTTTTTATTTTTTTATTTTTAAAATTTTTTTAATTTAATTTTTTTAAAAAATTTTTTATTAATTTTTTTATTATTTATAAATAA